>NC_089524.1:34703071-34917222 GCF_963924715.1 Thunnus thynnus | reverse complement strand
GTGTAGTGACTTGAGCCAGGCAGTCTGCTATGCTGGAATCCTTATCTGGATGGGGCAAGAGGTTTGACTTGGCATGCAGACAACTCTCCTTCAAATTTGCTGTGGCATTTCACTGGGTCTACACTGGCACTTTGAATTGCAACTCCTATCTCCTTGGTCAATCAAGTTTGTGTTAGTCAATAAATCTTTTAGCATAGGACATCTGTATCTCCTTGAGTTTCTGAATTGACGAGTTCAAGATTTCTATAACACCACCCCTGCTCCCGCCTACCAGTCAGGTCAGAAAGTTTGGCTTTCTTCCAAGGATCTCCCATTAACATCTCAATCCAAGAACCTCACTCCTTGTTACATTGGGCCCTTTGACTCAATCAACAGACTCAATCATTAATCCATCTGTTGTCAAGCTCAAACTGCCCGCATCAATGCATATTCACCCTACTTTCCATGTGTCCTAGTTCAAGTCAATTCAGTTTTATTTTAAAGCACCAAATCACAGCAAAAGTCATCTCAGGGCACTTTTCACATAGAGCAGGTAAAGACAGTACTCTTTAATTTACAGAGACCCAACAGTTCCCCCATGAGCAAGCACTTCGCGACAACGGCAAGGAAAAACTCAGAAGCAGGCTTGACCTTCAGCTTGACCAGTTGGGTTTAGAGAGAAAGAAGGAGGTAGGGGGAGAAGGGGAGAGACACAGAGAAGCATAATAACAATAATAATAACAATGACAATGGTAATAGAAATATGACTAGTAATAATAATAGCAGGAGTGGGTATTGAGGCAGGACACCAACAGGACCACACCACCATGGTGTCCCTGCAGCCATGTTTCTCACTGTCCATAACCAGGGGATCCAAGTCCCTCATCCTGTGAGAAAAGAAAGCACAAAAACTCCAGGGATGAAGCAAAGTTAGGCAGTCTAGGCCTATAGCAGCATAACTCAGGGCTGGTCCAAGGCGAGCCTGGCCGGCTCTAACTATAAGCTTTATCGAAAATGAAAGTTTGAAGCCTGGCCCCTGGACCGAATCTGGAAGATGGTTCCACAAGAGTCTCTGTCTCCCATTCTACTTTTGGAGACTCTAAGAACCACGGGTAAACCTGCATTCTGGGAGCGCGGTGTTCTAATGGGATAATAGGGTACTATGAGCTCTTCAAGATATGATGGTGCCTAACCATTAAGGGCTTTGTGAGTGAGGAGAAGGATTTTAAATTCTGTTCTGGATTTTACAGGAAGACAATGCAGTGAAGCTCTCCTCCTAGTTTTTGTCAGTACACGTGCAGCTGCATTCTGAACCAGTTTAGAGATTGTTAGGGCAGCCTGAGAATAAGGAATTGCAATAATCCAGCCTTGAAGTAACAAATGCGTGAACTACTTTTTCTGCATCTTTTTGAGACAGAATGTGCCTGATTTTTGCAATATTACATAGGTGAAAAAAGACAGTCCTTGAAATTTGTTTCATATGGAAGTTGAAGGACATATCTTGATCAAAGATAACTCCCAGATTCATTACATTGGTGCTGGAGGCCAGGGTAATGCCATCTAGAGTAGCTATATCATTAGATAATATGTTTCTAAGGTGTTTAGGGCCAAGCACAATAACTTCAGTTTTTTCTGAGTTTAGTAGCGGAAAACTGCTGGTCATTCAGGTCTTTATGTCCTTAAGGCATGCTTGGAGTTTAGTTAACTGATAATGTTAATGTTACATAAAGGAAGCATATATAAGGTGAATAGTATTGATCCAAGCACAGAACCTTGTGGAACTCCATGTCTAACTGTTGTGTGCATGGAGGATTCATCATTAACATGTACAAACTGATATCTATCTTATAAATAGGACTTAAACAAGCTTAATTCAGTTCCTTTAATACCAATTAAATGTTCCAGTCTCTGTAATAGGATGTGATGGTCAATAGTGTCAAATGCAGCACTAAGGTCTAACATGACAAGTACAGAGAAAAATCCTTTGTCCGATGCAATTAGGAGGTCACCAGTCCTGTCTCTGTGCTATGATGTGCTCTGAATCCTGAATGAAAATCCTCAAATAAACTATTGTTATGTAGAAAGTCACACAACTGATTGGCATCTTTTTTCCAGGATCATAGACAGAAAAGGAAGATTAGATATTGATCTATAGTTGGCTAAAACACCTGAATCAAAAGTAGGATTTTTAAGAAGAGGTTTTTATTACAGCCACTTTAAAGGACTGTGGTATATAGGGGTGGCTGTGGCTCAGGAGATAGAGCAGGTCATCCACTAATCGGAAGATCCACCAGTCCACATGTCGAAATGTCGTTGGGCAAGATACTGAACCCCAAATTGCTCCTGATGATGTGTGTGAATGATTAGATTCCCTCTGATGGGCAGGTTGGGACCTTGCGTGGTGGCCCCTGTACCCATTCAGCATATGAATGTGTGTGAATGGGTGAATGTGACTCATAGTGTAAAAAGCGCTTTTGAGTGGTTGGAAGACTAGAAAAGCGCTATACAAGTACAGTCCATTTACCATAGCCTGTTACTAAAGACAGATTGATCATATCTAATTAAGAAGTGCTAACTAAGGGTAAGATTTCCTTAGGCAGCCTAGTTGGGATGGGGTCTAAGAGACAGGCTGATGGTTTTGATGAAGATATCATTGAAGTTAGTTAAGGAAGGTTGATTGGAGAAAAACGGTCTAAATGTATATCAGGTTTTACAGCTGTTTCTAAGGTTCCTGTGTTTGAGGGTAAATCTGTGCCTGTTGAGGGCAGGAGGTGATGAATTTTGTCTCGAATAGTTAGAATTTTATCACTTAAGAAGCTCATGAAGTCATTACTACTGAGAGCTGGATCAATAGAGTTGTGACTCTTTGTCAGCCTGGCCAAAGTGCTGGAAAGGAACCTAGGACTGTTTTTATTCTTCTCTATTAATGATGAGTAATAGGCAGCTCTGGCATTACACAGGGCCTTCCTATATGTTTTAAGATTATCTTGCCAGACTAAGAAAGATTATTCCAGTTTGGTGGAACACCATATCCCTTCAAATTTTGCGATATTTGCTTTAATTTGCGGGTTTGGGAGTTATACCATGGAGTTAACCTCCTATTTTTTTATTATCTTCTTTTTTAAAGGGGTGGTGGAGTTGAATGTCATTTGCAATGAGCCTGTGGCACTATCAACAAGATTGTCAGTTTGGGAGGGACTAAAGTTAGCATATGAGTCCTCTGTTGCATCACCATCATATTAGTGTACACCATAAATTAGCAGCTTTTTTATACTGACCTTTGCTGTGGAAATCCAGCGGTTGCAATTTAACTCAAAAAACATACAGGGAGTTCTTATTCTTAATGATGTATGATAGCTGAGTGGGTAACAGCACTGAATACGGGCTGTGCTTTGAGAGAATAAGTACAGCAGATTTTGGAGTCACATTGTAGAGAGAGAGGACTGTTCTGCTCTGTCATTCAGTGAGTGTGAGGTCTGTTCAGGGGTTTTGGTAAAGGAGTGTGTGTGTGTGTGTGTATATATATGTGTGTGTATTCTGTCCTGTAATTTTCTCTCTTTACCTCCTGTTGTTCTTCTGGACCAACACTGTGATTGGCTTAGGACTGCTGTGTTTAAGCCTGATTGGCTAGATGTTTACACCTCAGGGGGAGGTTGGCTAATTAACTGAGGGGGTGGGAGCCTGGAGTTGATTGATTGGACTGCTAATTACAAGATTGTGTTTTAGTTTATGTGCATGTGTGTGGTGGACTGTTTAACATCACTAAACCCTTTACAGGTTTCAATCCTCTCCTCTCCTCTCCTCGCCTCTCCTCTCCTCTCCTCTCCTCTCCTCTCCTCTCCTCTCCTCTTCTCTCCTCTCCTCTCCTCTCATGGCCTCTCACTTCCTGTCCTCTCCTTTGATAGCCCTTTGATTGTAGTAGATGTTATGTCAAAAAATCCACCGAAAAGAACAATAAAGAGCAATGCTACCATAAATAATGATGCCAGTTAAAGCCAAGCCTAAAACGGCAGTGTGACATTTGGTGGAGGAGTCCTGACCTTCTCTACAGTTGGCTGTGGTTGGTCTGATCTAGACCTCAAGCCCTCAGCTGTAAGGCCCTAGCTCTGTGGGCTGACATAGACACTAACCTGACCACACTGTCACCACACCCTCAAAAACCACTGGTCCTCTACCCAAGGGTTCTCTGCTGAGGGTAGAGGCACTGTAAATTGGTTGATTTACAAAGAAATGCTAAGTAAGAAGTAACTATTCTTTGTGGAATAAGTAAACAACGCATATCAGTGTTTCCTGATCTGACACATCGATTGGCAGGACAATATAGTTTGTCATTGTCCTCCAAAATTGATAAAATTCACTGTTACAAAAAGAATCATATGAACATTTTCTGATTGGCCAAGGCTATGCTTAAGGTTTGGTTAGATTTAGACACGGCAGGTTAGGGAAAGACTGTGGTTTGGGTTTAACCTTGTTAGGGATAGGGAGCCTGGGTCATTTTAAAGAAGAGCCACTTGCTTATGATAGTAGTCATAGTGAAAAGAAAGCAATGTTGACTGTTGGTAGGAAACAGGAAACAAACAGTGGTCTCCTGCGTCAAAGTCACACACTTTTTTGACCCAGCCACCAACTGCAACCTCTGCATGAAGTTTTGAGGTTCTATAACGGTGTAACAGTATGTCTGACTGTGCTTCTGATAGACTTGTCTCATAACAGTTGCAAGAGGTCTTTGCCAATTAAATGTAAACATAGGTTGTATTTAGGCATCTGTTGTTTCTTGGGAGGACCAACTTGAGGGGCTGGTTGTACTGTAGAATTCAAAACAGGGGAAACCATCTTTTACTATTCTGTAAAATCATAGACACTTCAGTTGTTAAAGTCATTACTTTAGTTTCTCTTTAGCAGTATCGCCCATGAGGAGTCTAAACCTAGCAATACATATTTCCATCATCTGTTGCCACTTGATACGCTTTTTTTTGTTTGTGATGCCACAGCAAACAATCCCACAAGCACCTTGATTTCAGAAATTCTTTTTTGGTCTTCTGCTTGGATGGTGCCATTATTCTCCCTAAAGAAGAATAGTTTTCTATGCTTATATATACATTAATATTTATAAAGGGCTTAACTGTTTATGGTTAAATGTCATAGTGTAGGGGGTGGGATGGTCATCCATCTGCGCACATATTTAAGTTGGTTGTAATTTATAAAGGGAACATTTTAAGAAGGTGTGTGTGCTCGCACAGCTTTGTCAATCAGATTTGTTTTTGCTTTAGTATGGATCCTGAGCACAGTTTCATAAATGAGGCGACTGGACTGAGAAAATTACAGCAGTTGACCATGGACAGTCAGCACATGTTGGGAGTCAAATTTCTTCCCTCCAGATCAAACTTCAGAACACAAAAAACATGCCCAACTCAAGGTCCACATACTAAGCTTTTCTGAAGTTTCAGTCAATAAACTCAATTGGCTGATGAGGGCTGAGGGATGTGATTGAAACAGTTTGTAAGTGGATCTTAATGTAAAAGAATAGTTTAATGTTTTGGGAAATATGATTATTCTCTTTTGCACTGATAGTAAGATGAGGAACCATGAAGGGTTCTTCTATAGTCCAAGATCATAGAAACATTTTAGGTCTGCTGCAGAACCTTTTTTGTTAAGAGGTGTGAGGAAGATGGAAAGAGGGAGAAAGTGAATAGAGAAAGGTCAATGCCATTATTTTAAAATGGGCACTGAGTCACAGTGGACAGACACACAGACAGACCATGTCATAATTAAACCTGTTTTGACCTTATTTATACTTTAACCACATATGATAAAACATTTTTAAAACAACAAAACAACATGTTGCACATATGTGTGTTTAGATAGCTGGTAAGAAGCATTTGATGTATGTGTGTGTGTTTGCCCACATGTGTGTCTGCTAGTTAATCCTCCCCTTCACAGTGACAGCCCACTCAGTGGAATCAAGAAAGGGGGTGGCTTTTTTTTTGGTGGCTGGTGCTTTTTCCACTTTAAATGATACAAAGGGACTGGAACTGGAAGATCACTTGATTCTTGACTGGTTGGTTCTAACTTAGAGTCCCTATGCAAAGACACTGCTGAATGTGGACAGATACAGAGAGGAGCTGGAGCAACAACACAGGAATCTATTCAGGACACACAGTGAACTAAGACAAATTCATTGACACCAATGTAATGTGATGATGCAGTACAGAGCTTGGAGGATCAGAGGAGACCTAATTAACAAAAGCACAATACATGTGGATTTATGCTTGAATTGAAATAGAACCATCCAGGTGAGTTTTATTTTAGCTTTTGTATGAATCTTTTTGCAGCAAGAATTAATCTGTAGTGTGCAGAGGAATTACTTGAGGCTGTGGGAGACTGGAGGACTACAATCTCAAGAAAGAATTGCTACAAGTGGACAATTGGAAGTGGAACCCATCGTGGACTGGGACTTGTGTACCTGGTAGTGTTTTGCGGCAGTGGGAGTCCAGCAGGACTGAGAGGAGAAGTGGTGCTGGATTTGATAGGATAGCTGTGTAGTTCAAATGTGTGTTTTTTTAAGTTGTGCAGTCTGTGGTTAAACTTCTTTGAGAGGATAACTTGTTTTCTGAGTTTCCCAGACTGGATTGATGTGCTGTACCAGGAGAACATCCTATTCAAGAAGCAAAGACTGTCCACAGATTTCAGATGTATCTATTATAATTTCATTGAAATCACAGAATCTAGTAAATCCCCTATTTTACTGGAATCAAGACGTGCATGACCTTAGTCAGGTAGAGTCTGAAATTCTTAGTTATTCATTTGCCAACTGTTCCCTTTGAAAGGGAACAATTCTCCTTGTGTAGGAATCAGAGCCAAACTGCAACTGGGACCTACAGGGACTGAAAGTAAACTCACACAGGATAGAAACAGATTCTGTCCAACAAACTGGAAAAAAGCTGAGAGAAACACCAAAAATACTGTCTTGTTACAAAATCCCTGTAGTCGCTTGGATTTACCTCAAGTCCTATTTTATCTCTAAAGCCATGGTTGTTTGACATTTTGACGGCTCCCCTTTGTTGTCATGGCGATGTCAGCTGCACCAGGAGGCTGCGGTGAGGCGGACAGCTCGGTGAAGTGGCAACTATGTTATGATGTCACTGCCAAGACATGGTGGATGGTGAGTTTGATTTCTGATGCTTGACTTCTTTGGGGCTCAAAATTTGGTCCAGGGATCTTAATTGCATACTTACTGTAGAATTAATAAGTGCTGACAGTTATCTGTTGATTCACTCATGACCATTTATTACTTATACTCATATAAAATACCATTCAGAGTTACCCACTCTGATGCCTTGGGCTGCTGGGATGTATTCTTTGTTAAGCAGCTTTTGGATATTAACACTGAATTAAATGACTCAGATTAAGGTGAAAAAGTACTAATGGTCACACTGAGAATCAATGGCCAATAGCTCTGCAAACCTTTCAGCAGCTTTAAGCTCACTGTTTTAGTCTGCTTTATTTGCACACATTTGACAAGTGGATTATTATTATGTTTAGATGTTCATTATGTATAGACGTTCATTAATGCTGTAAGAACGCACACACCTACTGTGTGTGTGGAGTGTATCTCTGTGTGTGTGTGTGTGTGTGTGTGTTGTTTGTTTAACAGCTCAGACTGTGACTGATCTCAAATCTTACTAGGAACTCCAGTACTTTCTGTCATTTTCCTCCACTTTCTTTCCCAGTTCCTCATGTTATTACAATCTCTCTACTAAAGGAAGGAATCTCTGTATGTATGTCTGTGTGTATATCATTTGCGTATCTCTTGAACTGTTCACACAATACATTTAATATTAATAAACTTTGATTAAACCAGTGATCAGCATGCCACTCTGCTCTGTGCAGGGGCAGGGTGAAGCTTCAAGGCTCTGCCGACTGACTCCAGCATGTCAGGGAGAGACCAGAGACGAGGTGTGACACGAGTCAGCAAAAAGTGCTCTAAAAAGAGAAAAGTAGACAGTGAAACAGAGCTTTTAATCAAGAATGGACATTCTTACCTGATGTTTAGAAAGAAAGCGTAGTGTTTGCAGCATGTTTAGCAGATCATCATCAGCAGCGACAGGAGGTGTTCAGGTACATTGTTGGGTGTAGGTCATCTGCGTTTTGGAAGCAATTACACAACGTGTGTAGTTACATGCATAAAACAGAGCAAATACTTCCATGGACAGTTCAAAACCAGTTTGTCTCAGATCTCTGAGACCATGGCAACTGTGAGTAATAAAGCTTTGGAATAGAAGCAAATTTTTCCTTCAAAATGAAATCAACTCACATGGGCTTTAATTTGTGCTGCCTAGAGCAAGTTTGCTCTAATCATAATTTTTCTGGTCATAATTTCTGTCAGTAATAATAAAATTGTCCTCACCAAGGTAATTGATGAATTCTGGGAACACAGTATAATTTTTAAGATGGGCCAAGAAACACAAGCAGTGAAACGAGCAGGCAGGTTGTAAACAAGCCGGCAGTTTAGCCAAACTACTTTGGAGGAGAAACGTCAAACTCTCCACTGTAGACACCCATCACAGTTCATAGATCTACTTCCGGCTTGAACTGACCTGCTGCACTTACTGTAGCTGTAGCTGTCCTGTGCAGTGAAGGAGTACTTGCAACATTTTAGGTGACCTTCATATACAGTTGTTTAGCTGCTGTCAGGATAGGAAGGAAATGACTGCTAACACACGAGCCATATACTTTTTTTTACATGGTTTGTCTGCTCTCTAGTAGTCAAATTTTTCTTAATGCAGGTTTATTGTAATTTGATAAATGTTTTAGTTTTCAGTTGTGGTAGCCTTCTGCGTAAATGACCAAAATCGTCAAACTTTTCCTGTTTGTTGGTTTTTTAAAGTACGTGAGATAGCAGGAAGAGCATGATCATTCTAGTATTTACTATGTTTATAAAGGATAGAGTTAGCAGTAGCAAGAAAAGATAACTGTTCAGTTTAACAGCCAGCAGAGTTTTTACTTTGACAAAATGCCCAGTGCCTCCCTTGTAATTCCAATCACATCCCGTTTAGGTTTAAACAACTCACTGGGTGGCAAGTGATGTGTAGGAGGGCAGCAGGCAGTAATGATCTTTATAACGAGGGGGAAGAGGAGGGGTCACAGAGAAAGGGAATCAGATACACCGGGAGATGATGAGGAACTGAAAGAACTGGAAACACAGCAAGAGAAGCCTCTCATTTCTTGCATGAAGAGAAAAGGCCGCACTGACCCAAATACAATGGAGAGAGACAGACCAACAGACAAGGGCTTCTTTATACCTGCAATTTGTTGCAACTTAAATATTAAAGCATTTCTGTCAAACTAACCAATACATGATATATATTCAATGTAAACAATGAGACCGTTGTTTCAGTCAGTATCCAAGTTATTATCTTAATCTGATCAGATTCAGCCTTATTTTTCTGGAGATTAGTCATGTCATCCCAATAAGGTGAGATCATTCAGCTTGCTCCATGTGTACTTTTCCTTTTCCTTTTTTTTTTAAATAATGATTTTTTTCTAGAAATGAATTTCTAGAAATCAGTTTCCTGAACCAGAACAGATGAGTGGGATTTGAACGTGGAATTTTCCAGTTACATGACAGTAATGACCCTACAGGCAACAACCATGGCATTTAAGAACCAGTATTAGGGAAAATTACTTGCTTTGTAAATGTATTTAAAAAATTATATGCAAAAAGATTTTGAATTATCAGCAAACAAGCTTTGTATATTTATTTGGGAAGGCCTTTCTGGTGTAAGATGTGTATCTGCCTGCTAAAAAAAAAAGCAAAACAAACCCCAAAATGCCCCAAACAACCCCAAATAAAACTCCACTTTATGAGTGGTTTTTTTTTTTCTAATTTGAAGATGTTACCCTCTGTGATGTGACCATAGACTGCATGGATGTGTCTTGTTGTGTATGCTGTTCTCTTGACTTTATCAGCAAGTATGTCTACAGATACTTGTCTGCGTCTTGAAGCTGTTTTGAGTTAGCTTTTAAAATAATGCCAAATATTGTGGAGGACATCAGGTCAGCAGGCTATTTGCTGGTAGTAAAGTGGCTACAGGCCAGTTCATCAGATTTAGATCTTGTAGTAGGCATGTAAAAACAGCCAGTGCTGATGACCAGAGAGGCTCATGGTAGATAAACATGTCAGATTTGTACTCATGTGCCAGGCCAGCTTGGGCTTTGAGGTCCATCAGTCAAATCTTAACAATTCTTCTGTAACTGACAGAGCAGTGTAGTTACAAACTAGACTGATTTGATCAGGTTTTCTGGTTCTAATTAGAACAAGAGCAGAAGTTTTTCAGCTGACCCTGAGATAGCAACATTCAGCCAATAAATATGCTTTGTTTTGAGAACAAATGTTTCAAATTCTGTATATTTTGAGGTGTTGAAAGTCTAATGGGAAGTGAGTGCAAAATGTTAGCAGGTGTCATTTTTAGCGTGATGGGTTTTAGCCTTGTTGTTAATATCAATCCTGGGGAGTCATGAGTGTCTCACAATTACAAGTAAAAGTCCTGCACTGAAAATGTTTGTAGTAAAAGTGCACTTTATCATTAGCCAAATGTACTGACAGTATCAATAATAAAATTACTCAATCCAGAGAAATGACCCTTGTGAGTATAATACTTTTATATATCATTTCATTAGATCATCATTACTGATGCATTAATGTGTAATTTAATGTTGTTAATGTTGCAACCGTTTTTTATAAACTTTGTTTAATATTGCAATGCAATATTGTTTAATATTGCATTATATTTTAGGCATAAATGTTTTGTATGTAAAATTGTAACTGGTAAAGCAACCAGTAACTAAAGCTGTCAAATAAATGTAGTCGAGTAAGATGTACAGTATTTCACTCTGAGGTGTAGTGGAGTAGATGTATAACGAAGCATGAAATGGAAATACTCAAGTGAAGTACAAGTCAACTCAAATTTGTACATTATGTGAGTAAATGTGCTTAGTTACATTCCACCATTGATACTCAGACATATGGGCCTTGTACATAAATCCACAGCACAAGTATAACTTGCATTAATCTGAGGTAAGCCTTAGAGATGTAAACACTTCACAAGTTCTCAAGCTCAGTCATTGTACTGGACAGCTTCACAGTGCAGGAGGATGAGGCTGGAACTTTATGTACACAATAATGTCAAGTCCAATATCTCTGTGATCTGTGTTTGGAATCAAGGTGGCAACAAACAGTTGAAACACCTTGTCAGCATGGATGCTCTCTGTTTTGATCCCATTTATGATGAAGAGGTGTGCTACTGTGCAGCGTGTCATCAGCAGAGTGATAACTGGTCTCATACAGTAGATGAATCAAGTCAGCGAAAATGTCAGTAGAGCAAGAGTAAAGGGCCTCAGTGAGGGTCAGGTTAGACCACACCTGACCACATCCAGCTGTAATGATGGGTGGGCTCAGAAATGCAACAGATTTCAACTTTTGGTCTCAAATCTTACTAGGAACTCCAGTACTAGTAAGATTTGAGTGGCATGCAACTTTTTCAACGTAGTGGTCAGTGCAACAGTGCCATTTGCCATGAGCAAAGCAGCAGCTTTTGTACTTTGTTGAAATGCCCAGGTTTATGTTTACCTTCACGGACCTCTGGTATCTGTGGCAATTATGACTCTTGTTTCTAAGGGACAGAACTTGAGGTAATGTGACTTTGTTATTAGCGATACAAGACCTGTTAGGAAGATGGTAGGGGTGGATCAATGGGTCAATTAACTTTGACATGAGAGAGTACTGCTCATATCCTGTTTCCTATCAAGAACCAAGGCTGATTTATTTTAACCATGAGAATGATCTTCTCCTAACCTTAACCATGTAGATTTTGTGCCTAAACCTAAATCTTAACCATACAGGTGGCAGCTAATATGAGTCATATCAATTAACAGATTCGTAACAGTTTTGGAAGGCACTGACAATCATTGTCGTCCAGCTGATTGGGGCCTCTGGTAATTGATGTTCTCACCTTGCTGCAGTGATGTTGAATGTATTCTGTGTGGTCAGTACACAGTGACATCACTGTTGGGTGTGGTCATAGGTGAACTGATGAAGCTTTCAGCCAGAGGTAGTCAGTAAAACAACACTTACCATCACCACTGAATTCACAGTCAAACAAACTTGCAAAACAAGGTGAGATGCTTCAGTTAGCTATAGTTTGTAAAATTAGACACAGTAGCAAAAAACAGTAAAAATCTTCTTTCTTTGGGTGCTTTCACTCACCCTTCCATTGCACAATTGTTCATCACTGAGCAAGGCAGTGAAAAAAACATCCAACTGTAAGTTTATTACAGATGCGATTGTCACAGAAAGCCTCATTAAACTGTGATGTGTGGATCCAGCAGAAAGAGGCTGAGCTGTGTAAGCCCAGCTGATCAGTCTTAAAGCAGATAATTCCTGCACCAACATCTGTCCTCTGGATGCTTAGAGTGACACAGTTCAGGCTTACTTCTCAGCCCCTCCTTTCCATCTCCTCTATATCGCAGCCACAGAAGTTTAAGCAGAGGGTATGTCCAATATAAAGCTCTGCTGCTCTCATTCACCATCATAATGAAATGCTGTCCTCTAACAGCAAAACAAAAAACAGTGTGGGGGTATGTTTACCTCTGAGTATAACTCGGCAGAGTCAACACTGATATGAGCAAGGATATGCAAACTCATACCTTAACACACTATTCCCAAATATTTGTCTTTAAGTCTTCTGAACTTGATCAGGAAATCGTCCAAATCAGTGCATTTCTGTGGGGTTAAGGGGGATTTAATAGTCTGAGCTTTGCTGTGGGTACAGTGGCCAATTTTTGTGTGCATGTCTATTTCCAGCTGCACTTAAGTCAGTATGCTTGTGTTATCTAATGGTTTTCAGCACCACTTTCATATGAGGCACCCTTTATGAGGGTTTATAAGTTAAGATTGAATGTTTTCTCAGTAAATCTTTACTTTAAGTCCCCCTATTAAACATTTAATAAATGGTTTACAACACACTTTAATGTAGTTCTAGTTATCTAGTTGTAGTTATCTATAAGCAGATATAAGGACATATTAAAGTGTTTATTAATGTACAGTATTTATTATAACTTCTCCTATGAAGACGTATTTTATATTCTTACATCTGTGTTTTTCTGTATTGGGATTCATTATCTAGTCTTTGCTACTATTATATTATAGTAACAAACACTTATGGCTGCCCACAGGAGGAGTTATAGTTGTTGAGTAATGCATTAATAAACACTTATATTTGTTTTTAACTACATTGTGGTATCTTCTTCTTCTCTCTCTTTGAAAAATCCAGAATCTATGAATATGCAAATATTTCCATTAAGTTGGGGTCATGGAAACAAAAAAAATACTTGATAAAGGAGAGAAGTTTAATGGACAAGATAAATTAACTGAATAAAAGGCTGGATGATATGCAACTGCTCTCTGTAGAAACGACTTATTTAATTAAAAATAAACAACCGGAACTGGAGAATTTATACTAGAGCATGTAAATGGTATCATCAATAGATCTTGTGTGACTTGGATGGAAAAAGGGGAGAAGTGCACTGCTCATTTTTTAAGGCTCGAGAAGGAGCCAGAGTCTCTTGCTGGCTCTGACACTGAGTTATTTTTTCCAGTAAACTATAATCAGACACTTTCAGTACATCAGCAATTAAGTTTTGAAGGTAAAATTAATTAATTCCATTAATTCTTTATCCTCTGATAAATCACCTAGTATTGATGGCATTCCTATTGAGGTTTACAAGACTTTTTTCACAGAAATTAAAAAACCTCTGACGGCATCTTTTAACTACTCTTTCACTCAGGGAATATTATCAAACACAGAGAAACGGGGCATCATTACATAACTCCTAAAACAAGATCCGCTGAGGCATTACAAAGATCCCATATATATGAAACATTGGAAACCACTGACAGTGCTCTGCTGTGATGGAGTTAGGGTTAGGGTTAGGGTTAGGGTAGTACCCTAACCCGTAACCTCTCTAGATGTACTGCATTGAGAATAAAAAGAATTACCGGTGATATGATAGAATATGATCAAACAGGTTTCATAAAAGGGCACTTTACTGGTGATAACACACAGCATCTTCTTGATACTATAAACTATTATGAAAATTACCAAAAATCTGGGCTTTTATTTATTGATGATTTTGAAAAGGCTTTTGATTGAGTAAGATGGTATTTCAACCAAAAGCTCTTCAGGTTTTTTTTAATTTCAGGAAAACCCTCATAAAATGGGTGAAGGTCATGTATACTCAACCAACCAGCAAAATAATAAATAATGGATATTGATCTAATAGTTTCACCCTGTCTAGAGGTGTACATCAGGGTTATCCACTGTCTATTTGTTGTAACTATGCACTGAAATTCTTACAATTAGAATTAGAAATAATTCATGCATAACTGGTTTAAAACCAAATGTGATAGAAACAAAAAATAACATTATATGCAGATGATGTAACTTTTTTTCCGCAGCCTGAGAAATCTTTACTGGATGCCCACATATTTGATTTAAATCTTTTTTTCTAAATTATCTGGATTAAAGCCAAACTGTGGTAAATGCAGTATTATGAGAATAGGACCATTGAGAGGTACAGATTTCGACCCACGGTGCCCAGCTCATTCCCAGGGAATTCATATTTCAGATAATCTAAAAGATCTAGTTAAAATAAATTCTGAAGGAAAAATTGAGAAAATTGAAAAGTTTTAAAACCTTGGAGAGGGAAAATTCTGTCTTTACAAGGAAAGATGACATTCATGAATACTCTCTTAATTTCTCAATTCATTTATCACTTAATGGTACTACCCTCCCCAGAGGTATCCTTCTTTCAATGTTTTGAACAATTTTTTTTTCCTTTGGAATAATAAGCCTGACAAGATTAAAAGGCAATACATTTATAACTCACATGAAAATGGTGGATTAAATCTAAAAAATATTGCAGCAATGAACATACCTAAAAGCATCTTGGATTAATATGATTTACCATAACAGTCTCTGGAGAACAAGTCAAAACTTATCTTCTGTGTTGTTATTCTTTGACAGCAAATTGTTCCCCTTTTTTCAACTAAAATCTCACCACGTTGAATAGCTATTTCACTAGCAAGGACCACACTATCAATAAGATGCGTTTGAATGATTTATTAAGAAAAACAATTGATGTGTGTAGTTCTTCTACTTGCCGACTGCACTGTGGGGAAGCTTATAGAGAATCAGCCGTAGCACCCAGGCAATGATGGACCCCTAAAAGCTCCATTTACTTATGATAAGATTGAGGAGATCTGAGATCTTTGAGATCTGAATGGATGTAGCAATGGTACGTTTGGGAGGAACAACAGCCCATGAGTTGTATGAAGTGTTTTGGGATGCCATTACAAGAGGCTCAAGTGGCAGCTCTGATCCTGAAGGAGTGTCCAGAGTAATGAATAGGAGAAATGCCAGACAAGTAGAGCATGTGGTGGAAGTGCTGGTGGAACCAGAAATGAGTAGCTACTTGTCTGGATGTGGCTACTCCAGACTGTCAATGATAAACTCTGGAATTTCTGGAATTGCAAGTAGTTTGCGATGGTCTTAGTGGAGATTGAACTTTAAGTAGTCAAGTCAAGTCAATTTTATTTATATAGCGCCAAATCACAACTAAAGTTATCTCATGACACCTTTCATGTAGAGCAGGTCCAGACCATACTCTTAATTTACAGAGACCAAACATTCCCCAATGAGCAAGCACTCGGCGACGGCGGCAAGGAAAAACTCCCCTTTGACAAGAAGAAACTTCGAACGGAACCTGGCTCAAGGTGGGCAGCCATCTGCCTTGAGGTTGAGGTTGGGTTGAGAGAGAGAGATCGTGTCATTTTAGAAATATATAAGCCTGAAAAGCAGGCGTGGCGGCTTGGGTCGGAGTAAAGAGCTGAGGCGGTGAATTTGGAGCATATGAGAAAGCCAAAGAATGCAAGTGAGAATGTGACTTCTAAATATCGAGCAACGTGAGGAATGCTATATCTGGAGCAGATGGTGTGGATGCTGACTGACAGCAAGTTAGCAGTAAATGGAAGGTGGTGGGAGGAGGAAGAGTGAAATTAAACGAGAATGGCTGGAGACCCAGCCTGGTGCCGGTGAGGAGTTCAGAGAAGAAGCAGATGCCACGAAGGAATTTAGAGAAGAAGTTGATGCCGCTAAGGTAAACATGGATGGTATGTGTTCTGATAGCCACCACCGAAGGGGTGTAGGTAATGAAACGGTCATGGTGTTGAGATCAAACGACGGGTAGGCTATATTGTACTTGTCGTGAAGCAATGACGACCGGGTAGATCTCATGAACAGCTGGAGATGTTTGTAGAATTTTCTGCAAGCAAGAACTGCATGATCTCAGTTGGCCATTTGATGGAGAACCATCATCCATCATGGAAACCCCCAAAACCAGCAAAAAGACTGGCACTGGCATCTCGGTGCCAGGTTCCCCTGCTAAGCTGGATGTTGTGATTGCTGGAGCTGGATGACAGGGAGCGCTGACATTCTGGTGTCGTTCACCCTGGATGATGTCGGCTGCTGGTGTTGGAAAAACCTGAGGGGAGGTGGAGGGCCCTGGAATTCTGGTGTGAGGCGAGAACGGGCAACTGGCAACCTGGTTGCCAGAATGATGGAAACAGTGTGAAGTTACTAAAGTCATGTCAGATTGGTTTTGTTGGTAACTTGCAACCCGGTGCTTGTAATGGCATACAATACTGAAGTGCCTTTAGATCACCTTTAATTTAAATTGGCAACCCGGTGCACATAATGATAGAAGTTAGAGAACTGATGTTAGATTAGTTCTATTACTAACTTGCAACCCGCGCATTTAACAGCAGACTTTACTGAAGTGATGCTTGATTACTTGTATTATTAAACTGCAACCCAGTGCACATAAAGATAGACATAACTGATGTGATGTTAGATTAATTGTATTGGTATTTGGAAACCCGGTATGTGTAGTTGCAGATGTTACTGAAGTGACTGTAGATTAGTTGTATAGTAACTTGCAACTTATTAGTTACTTGTATACTGGTGCATGTAACGGCAGATGTAACTAAGGTGATGATAGATCAGTTTCAGTTTTAGTAATTGGCAATCAGGTATATGTAATGATAGAAGCTACTGAAGTTATGCTAGATTCGTTCTATTACTAACTTGCAACCTGGTGCATGTAACGGCAGATGTTACTGAAATGACATTTGATTAGTTGTATTATTAACTTGCAACCCAGCACACATAACGATAGAAGTTATTGAAGTGATGTGAGATTAGTTGTAATGGTATTTGGCAACCCAGTGCGTGTAATGGTGGACATTACTAAAGGGACTCTAGATTAGTTGTATTGTAACTTGCAATCCTGATGCTCGTAACGGTAGACGTTACTGAAGTGATGTTAGATTAGTTGTGTTAGTAACTGGCAGTAGCTAAAGATGTTACTAAAGTGACGTTATAGTTTTATTAGTAACATGCAACCTGGTGCCAGTAACCATAGATGTTACTAAAGTGACATTAGATTAGTTGTATTAGTATCCTGCAACTTGGTGCAAATGATGGTTTACATTACCGAAGTGACATTACATTAGTTGTATTAGTAACACTTAGTAACAAGTGTGACTCTGTGAAGTCACACTTGCTGACTATGGTGGTGATTGGCTCTGGAGAGGAAGCTGGAAGTGTGGGAGACTCGGTGATCATTGTTGCCGCTAAGTAGAGATGAAACAGTCTGGCTTTATTGTCGCTGTGGTTGAAGGGAATGTCTTCTCTTACAAGAATCGTTGGATGTGGGCCACAGTTCAGTCTCAGATGTCTGGCTCCATTTGTGAATGTAAAGACAGCTGAATCAAGAGGAGGGTGCACCATGGATTTGCTGTGGTGGATAGTATCCCGGACTGTAGCGAGCTGATGAGGAAAGAGTTGAAGCCGCCTGCTCCCGCGTTTATGCCTGTTGTGTCTGTGGTTTTCGGCCCTCACTGACAGAGGAAAGGAGGCCTGAGATCTACCAGGAGTTGGAGAGTCATGTTAGGGGAGACTGAGTGGAGGTGCCCTTGAGGCTGGTATGTGCACCACTGAGCGCAGCAGCTCTGCTGGGATGCTTGGCTGTGGTCTCCCTACTGTGTCGTGGCTGGAGGAGAACCGGTTTCAAACAAATCTTCATCTGACTCAGATGGGTTATTCTGCAGTTTGTGATCCATGACGAATTGACTTTTTGGAATCGAAATTTTGGCGATTGTCCAAGTTTTAGATAATGCAATCATGCGATTAGGCTGGAAGTACAGTTTGTCTGATGAGAAAGCTGAGACAAAACGGCTAACTTCTGGTGGTAGCTTGAGCTTGTTTTTGGAGTAACTGCGAGAAGCTAGACTTAGACTGCATACATGTGAAGCTCAGAATACGAGAGCGAAAGAGGAGGAGAGGGTTGTGGTGTGGTCCTGCTCCTGAAACTTTGCTAAATAAGCTTCAATTAGAGGAATATTATTGAATCTCTCACCTTTATTTGAAGATGCATTGAAGGCTTGGTTGAGTTTCCAGTATTATCCTCCAGACACCCCAGATAAATCCAAAATCCAAAATATCCAAAATCAAATAATATGGATGAACTCAGAACTGTTAATAGATGGGAAGCCTTTTTTATGGGAAACACTTCAGGGAAATGGATTTGTTTTTATAAATGATATAGTAGATAGCACATGTGATTTCCTTTCATACTTTCAGTTTTGCTGTATGTATGATCAGATATGTGATATTTTTAATTTCAGTCAGTTGCTGTCCCAACTAACTGGAAACGGAAACTACAAAATAGTGGATACAAACATTACAACCTATTACAAGGTGTCAGAAATGGCTATCCAAAAACGGATAAATAAAATAATTTATAATTTTATTATTATTATACATTTTTATTCATTTTACAGAGATTATCTTATTTTATTTTCTTCTTTTTTCTCCAATTGTTTTTCTCATGAAGTTATATAGTCATGTCATCATATTGTCCTGTGTGTTATGTGTATTATTTTGCCTGTATTAAAAAAAAAGTATTGTAAATTTCAAAAGTTCAACTTCTGGAGACAAGAAGTCCATTCTTAGTGTATGTGCACTGGAGGATTCAAGTTTCCACATCACACTTGTGTAAATTGGACAGGATTGGCTTCCAAACCAGTTGTGATGTCACAAATCCTGTTCGTATGACAGATCGTAAACTCAGATTTGAGGTGAGCACAGAGAAACACCAGGTTATAAAACAGAAAATCTCACCTGGTCCCTTAACACCTCCAACACTGTCAAGCGCCCTCAGAACTCACTTTTGCTCACATTGTGAGGAAACTGAGGTGAGCAAGGCTCGCTTCTGATTGTATTACATGATACTCATCAGTAGATGGAGTTTGCCTGGCTGCCATGGAATTGTAGATGTTTACATTTTTATTTTTCTGAGCATTTTAAGGACTTCTCGTCCATGTTGGCTTTGAAACTGAGATTGAAATGCTTTCACACATTAAAATGAGCATTTGCATAGCTATTCAGAGGATATTATGGAGACTGCCATATTCTGGAGTTAGTACCTTAGTGCAGAGAACTATGTATAGGGTCAGGCCTGATGCGCTGTTCCTGAGTGTTTACAGCAACCACTAGAGAAAAAACAGTAAAAGAAGATATTCAGGAAATATAACACTTAAGTTCATTTCTGGGCAGATATTATATTATGACAGACCTTAGCCATCTACATTAGTTTCAGTGCTCCCCACCTGTACCTGTTCACCCTGCAGCCATGCACAGCCAGCCTGAAACACTGATGCTGAAACATTCCACTCTGTCTGCTGACTCCATTGAATTATAAACTGCCCTGGGGATATAACAAAGATTAGCTTTCCTCTCTGCTTTGTGCTACTATTATTCTTATTCTCAGCACTGAAACCTCCTTTTAACTTTAGAATATGGAGAAAGAGCTTCAGGCAGTGGGTATGTGTGTCTGTGTATGAGTCAACATGTAGGCCTCCAGGGGGAGTTACTATGCAGATTGAAGGAGGCTGAGTCAGCAACTGCTCCTCTTTTGTTCTAGGACACACACACACACACACATACACACACACTATCACTGTGTGCTGATCATGATGCCTGCCAGTGGTCAGTTATATCTGACACTGCTGCTGTGATCACCCTTGGTTTTCAGCTGGAACTGAAATAAGTATAACAATACTGTTATTCATGAAACATACAGTCTTGAGTACTTTATTATTAACAATTATTTTTCAGTTCTTGAGCTCTTAATGTGATGTGTTATTTCTTGTTTGGATTAATTGAAGTTGGCGATGGAGGACAAATATTAAAAATTGTTATTGCACTCTTAGCTTAATAACTTAATTAACTTAATATAACTAGTTTACTAAAGACAGGGACATGATGGTGAGAAGTCAAATTTTTTAATGTCAAATATGGTCCCAGATGAATTCATTTGTAATTTGACTATGACATCTGACATCCATATAGGCCCAGAAAGATCATTTCAATTTCAATTTCAATTTATTTATTTATATAGCTATATTATATAGTTATCAGAGCACTTCGAGCAGGTCTAGACCGTACATTTTAATTTACAGAGACCCAACAATTCCCCCATGAGCAAGCATTTGGTGACAAAACTCCCCTTTGATGGGAAGAAACCTCAAGCAGAATCAGGCTCTGGGTGAGCGGGCATCTGCCTTGACTGGTTGGGTTGAGAGAGAAAGAAGGAGGGAGGGGGAGAGGGGAGAGAGAAACAGAGACGCATAATAACAACAATAAAAACAATAACAATGATAATAATAATAGAAATATGACTAGTAATAATGATAGCAGGAGTGGGTGTCGAGGCAGGACACCAACAGGACTACACCACCATCCCTACACCATCCCTGCACCCATGGCCCACAACTCGAATTCTGGATTTTCCTGTGAGACGAGAAAGCACAAAAATTCCGGGGAAGAAGCCAAGTTAGTAACATGCATAAATGGTACATGAATGCGTACAGACGGAGAGGAGGAGGAGAAGAGAGGACCTCAGTGCATCATGGGAAGTCCCCCCGGCAGTCTAGACCTATAACAGCATAACTAGGGGCTGATCAAAAACTGATCAGTGAACAGTGGCAGATCTAGAAAATGTTACATGGCCTTGCAAAAGGTTGGCAATAAATTGTGGCAGGGTGGCATGGAGGGATGGTGGATTGTGGTCCCCACGTAAAAATACATTCTACATTTGTAGGTAAGTGACAACAAAAATAGTCAATGACTAAAACATATTATTCAGAAATTGCCATCTATTGCCCTGGAACTGACAATGAGATTCAGCTGGACTGGCAGCATTGGCTCATGCGTCTCTCTGTCTTTATTTCTCTCTCCATCTGTCCCTCTCTCTGATTCTGTCTCATCTTTTCCCCTCAGCTCTTTATCCCTTACATTCAGTTCTTCTCCATCTCCCTCTTCTCTGTTTCTCATTTCCTGATCTCCTCCCTCTGAGTTTGTTGTCCTCTGCCTTTCCTTCCTCTCACTCAACTCTCCTTTTCAATCTCTCTCTCTATGTTTTCATCCTGACCATTCTGCAGCAAATTGTCTATTTTCTATATATCAGCAGATCAGTCTAGCTTCTCTGACCTACAATAGTAAAGATGTAAAAGGATTTCTTGGTTAGAATCCAAGTTAAAGATTATAGGAGCATGTAGTTAAGCTACAATCATTCAAATTGATAAACATTTAACAGTGATTGACATTTAGACTAACTAATCCCATCATGGCTAAAATATTCTTGGTCTGAAGATCTGGATGCAGCAAGACAGCAGTGTCTTTAATGTTGAATCCTCAATTTCCTGGTAAATAGACTAAGCTTCAAGTTATACTGCTCATCTTATGTCTGACAACATCCAAAAGGAGCAACATAAGTGCTGCTGAGACATCTATGAGTAATAATTATGAAATTCTTTACATGGCAAAGAAAATTAAATTTCGTCTTCTAGTTTTGTTTTTACTAGTGCAGTGCCCGTTCAAAACTTGCCTGTTCAGAACAGGCCGATTGCTTGACCTCTGGCCGCTACTTCAACACATAGAAAAGGCAGACAGAATTCAAGAGATACGCGAAGGACGTGCAGACACACAGACATACAGACAGAGATTCCTTCCTTTAGAAGATAGTCTAGTGCAGTGCCCGTTCAAAACATGCCTGTTCTGAACGGGAAGATTGCTCATTATTTCTTGAAAAAAAACAACAAAACACACACACACACACACACACACACACACACACACACACACACACACACACACATATATATATACACACATATATATATATATATATATATGTATGTGTGTGTGTGTGTGTATACACAATAAGGATGTAATAAATTAAATGGTTTTAATCTAGACAGAAATTTCACCAGTGAAACTACACTGAAGTTGAACCGTAGAAGCGGGTTATGGCCTTCCATTGGTTAATTCTACTGCCAATCAAATGCGTCTGCGCTCCTATTGGCTAGTTTTACTGCCTGCGCCTCTGTTTATTTCTCCTGTGTATGCTCGTTCTTCTCTCGGGCAGTTTAAGTGAGCGGGGCGCGTGCCTTTGTCCCGTTCAGCAAGTCAGAGCCCAGAAGCCCCGCCGTGCTCTAATGTGACGGTGTTTGTATCAAACAGCCCCCGCTGCACTCAGCTACAAAGCTGAGCGGCGCGCTGTTCGCTTGTTTAGTAAAGTTTATTAAACGTGTTGCGTGTCCAAACAACTTCACACTGCACTTTGGTCCTCAGCAGTACACCCGCCGAGTGTGAAATCGAGTTAGAGCCCAGAAGCCCCGCCCCGCCACTGCAGAGCGGAGGGCTGATGTCTTGTTTATTCAGTTTAATTATTAGTATTTATCGTGTCGCGTGTCCTAATTGCATCAAATTTGACATGGCACTCCCTTTTTTCCCCAGCAATGCACCCACCAAATGTGTGGAGTCGATCCGATGAACGGTTCAAGAGATAGGCTACGTGAAGGACACACAGACATACAGACGCAGACACATACACACAGACACAGACATATACACACAGACACCTATTCCCCCCTCCGTCTTTTGTCCAGGGTCCTTGTTGTTTCTCCACAGGTGTCACATGTGACGTCATGATGATGTCATATAGTCTCCAATCTTCGACAAATGAGCCAAGGAAAAAGAGATCGACATCAGAAACAAGGATTTCTGCCATATTGTTCACCTTTAAAGAAAAATGTGATGTTTTTCTGAAAAAATGTATCTAATTTTATTTTTTTAAAACTTAATTTTATTTGTAATCCTTAATATCTCCAGTAGCAATTAATGTGTGAAATTAACAACAATGTATGAAATAATAGGATATTGACCTAAATAGAAGCCAGACAAAACCCAAACCGGGGAGGGAAAACAATTCTGCAGCTGGTAGATGAGGTGCATTAGAGAAAACATTATAAGGAGAATTCAGCACCACAATAACAAGTGCAGACAATGAAGGCAATGAAGAATGCAGGCAAAATCAATATCAGCTTTATTTGTGTTGTTTGGACCACTGAAAAATGCAAAGAAAAGAAAAAGAAACAAAGAAAAAGTGGTATCCTTAAGTTCAAGTGCAAATATTAGGCTATTCTGAATTATACATATTGGTTTAGATATATTATTCATCATGACCAATGATATTTTGTACAGTCACAAAACATGTCTCAGGAGATGTGTGCTCAGCTCTGTTTGTGTGTTTGTGTGCTGCAGTCATTTACTCTTAGAGCTTTCCTAAATGTAAGAGCAGTTTGAAGTCTCAAGAAATGTGCTTTATAGCCTGGGAAAGCTAGTAAGTAGAACTGGAGTTAAGATAAGTTTGTCACAGGATGTGGATATGGTAATCACAGGACAAATTATAAAAATACAATATTTGAAGTACTATTCTATATAACTACTGAGAATAAGCATGCCAATGCTAACTCAATTCAACTGCTTGGGATAGTTGAAATGATGGTCTCTTTGCAAATCATTTTTTATTTCCTCAGGTAACCACTTCGTAATTGGCAGAAAAATGTTGAGCCACAGCAGACCTCTTACCTCTGTCCTTAATATTACTTATTAAAACTCCATCCAACATAGCAAAAACCTCAGGGTCATTTTTGAAGTTATATGTGTAATTCTACTTGGATTTTATGTTTTTACCCATGTGGATGGATGTAAAAAATGATCAACTTTAATGATGGCATTGTAATAGCAAAATTACAACAGGGTATGTTCCCAGGACAAGGGAGTTGGTGGTCACAAAAGGAATCAGGAACTCCAAATTCCCATCTCGTCGTCAGAGCGAGCCATGCTTTAATAAGCATATTGCCATGAGAAAGAGGACAGCAGCAAAGGGCAGAAGTTGCAGTGCATTTTCAAGTTTTGGATCAGAGTTGAACCTACAGTACCTGGACATTGCATCATATAGGCTACTCATGCCTAGATCAAAGCCCATATTCAACAAACTGTAGAATTTGAAGGTAGATAGGGATAGATTCTGTAAATCCATTAGCCTACAGGCCTACTAGCCAACACAAAACACAGAAAGTTATAGGAAAAGTAGAGGAAATGAAACTGATTAAAGAGTGAGAGAAAGACAGCGAGTGTGGACAAAGTAATGGAGGGAGAAAGGAGAAATTAAGAAATAAATGAAAGGATGAAAAGACACTGGGATAGAAGGAAGCAGTAATGAAATAAAATATGCTTACAGTATGCGAGGACAGAAATAGTGAAGTACAGAGCCAGAGAAAAAGCTGAAACAAGAGAATGTAGCCTAAAGAGAGGTAGAAGGTGAATGTAACACTATTCTATTCTGCCGCAGCCTACCGGGCGGGAGGGGGGGTGTTGGAGAGAGGGTACTGCCGTGAAGCCCGAGGCTTGACGCGGGACGTTTCTGGTCTCGAGCACCGCGGATTTACTCCGGCTGGCACGCGCACGATAATAGAAATGAATATGGAATGATAACGACCGACAGCGCGAGATGGGCAGGCGTTGAGATCAGCTTTAACTTCCTCCGGTGGAGGCTCAGCTTCGAAATGGTAGGACAAAACCTGTTCCGGTACAATAATGTAGTAGAGTGTCCCTTCCTATTGGTGTGCTGTTTCGTGTTTTCCAAAAAAGACGCAATGCGAGGAGACCCCTCCACTATTTCTCTCTGTCTTCTAGCAGCGTCCGAACATTATAGTCCGATGTGTGACGTTTGCCTATGGAGTCCCTCGCTAAATTTCATTCAAAAATCATGCAAATAAAATATCCTTTACACACCGACAAATATAAACACCTTGTACAACAAGACTTGAGAACAATGTTGAATTGTCAGGGTCAATCCTTAAATTCGGCACAAACCACACGTGAAAAATCACCCATAACTCGATAAAATCTTAACTTTTAGAGTTGGTTCGCCTGTTCTTTCAATTGACGTCTTTGCCAAACACACTGCAAGGCGGAAGTCAGCAGTTTGAGACGATTAGGAAACTTGATATTTTGTTGACATAAAGCTCTTCTTGAGTCTCATACGTGCGCCGAATTTGCCAAAACACCATCAAAAGGGTAAACATTTAAGGTCACGCACGACACGTTTAGTGTGTCTGTAATTTAACAAGCCCGCTTAAAACTGCTTCAGTTTAGAATGAAGTTTGGAGCAACGTCGCCTCCGTACCGAAGAAAGGGACGTATTGGCGCTACACAGCCTTAATCCCACCGGGATCGGTTAATTTGGTTTCCGACCCCTGGTGGCGCGTGAGTACGCGGACAACATGCCTTAGTGCGTGTTTATTAGCGCGTGCAGTCGTAGGAGAAAGTTGTTGAGTTTGGGGGGGTTTTGTAGAAAACGTGCAGCAGCAGGCCGGTCTGCCGGTCTGCCCCCTTCCGTTCGTCACGCGGGACAGCGGAAGGCCAAGTTGAAGTTCAGCTCAAGCCTCCTTCTCCCGGTCTATCTGAGCGTGCGTGTGTGTGTTAGTCAGCAGAAAATGGCCGCATTTGGAGCCAGCGGGCTAAGTTAGAATGACAGGCCGTCAGAGGGCTTTCTGTCCCGGCATACAGCTGAGGTGGAGAGCCGCTGGAATAATCACAGAGCTGCAGCTGGCGGAGGTTTTTCTGTAACCGCAGTCTTGATGGAAAAACTCAGTGGAAGATTCGAGTTCAAGTTGGGAAGCGAGCCACTTGACAACATCTCAGACTGTAGAGAAGAAAGCAGTCAAATATTGCTCCTCCATCGCCATCAGCTCCATTAGATGAGCCGTGACACAAATTAAATTTGAGAATAGATCGTAGGACTAAGCTATCTCAATGATTGCTGTGGCTAAATTCTCCTGAACACACTTTGCAATGCCCACGAAATAAATTTAGATTGCACTCGGTGTCTGGATGTGACAGCGTTTAGTTTATTAATAATACACACATATATATATACACACACACACACACACACACACACACACACACACACACACATATATATATATATATATATATATATATATATATATATATATATATATATATACAGTTTCAGTTGAAGGATAATACAAGCACACATTTTCAAGCAAAAAGCCTAGAATTACGACAAACTAATGAAAGTGATCATAATGACATTAATGCACTCAAAAGTGAAATGATTTGTCATTGTTATCAAACATGTAATATAGTTTGTGTATTTTTCCCAATTTTAAATCCTGTTTTCCATTCGGTTTTATTACACTGGGTAAAACATAGGTCTATAGGTGATTTGTAAAAAAGGTTCATATTTAATAGGCTACCTACAAGTACAGTAAACATCCTCACTTTCTGCCATGAAAAGGATGTGGTAGGATGTTGGTGGTTCAACAGCAGGTTTGAAAGACAGGCTGTCCTAGAAAAGTGAACTACAGTAGCCTACATAAAGTATTTAAGTCAGGTCCACCATCTCTAGCCACTAGCTGTGGATCATCTACATGTTAATAATCCACTAAGTTAATTTATGTAATAATCAAATAGGGTCCATTCTACATCCAAACTGTACATCATTGTTATGTTAATGACATATAATACATTCTTGTATATTAGATATATATTTGCTTATTGTTCGTTTTGTAGCCTAATGTTACAAGCCACAGTTATATCACCCCATTGGTTTTTATTGTTCATTGAATATATTTATGAATCTTAGTAAGCTTTATCTATTGCCTACTCACTTTGCTGCTATGCCAGAGATTCTACACTGCATTTCACTGTACTACTTACTGTGTGCAATGACAATTAAGTTGTACCTAATCTAATGTGAAAATAAAATATCAGTCTTTGGAAGCACTTCTAACCCTCCACAGTATGAATAACACCAATAACGAGCAAATTATGGCTCATGGATATAATATGCTGCTTTGTTTTTGGATGTATTCAGAAGAACACGTTAAATCATGCTCTGTAAGGAGTGTGTGTTTACCCATGAGCAAGGGGTGGCATCAGTCTCACCACCAAGAGACTGGACACATTATCAGGACTGTTGACAGTTGTTTTGTGTGTTAAGTATGTGCACAGTGTGAATTGAATTAAGGCCACAGTATAGGCTAGTGCAGTGAATGTAAAGCTGATCCTGAGATGAACTGGAGTGTGTTGCAAGTTTATGGCAGAGGCAGAGAGCAGCTGCTGCGACTTTAAGCCCGTTGTTTGGGATGGGCTGAATTCATAACGTCATTTCAGCTCTCTTTCTTTTATTCTTCGTCCTCTCATCTTCTTCCTTCTCTAAATGACACAGTCCGTCGTGCTCCGCTACACCTCCGGCCATATTCTACTAAGAATGATTATTCCGAACTTTCTCTGTGTTTTTCTCCCTGCGGGGCATTTTTACTGGGCCTCAACTTTTCTGGCGTGTCATCATTTCTGGAGTTAACGCGGCAGAGTCATCCGAGGCGACTGGAGCTCTCTCATATCTGGATTCTTTACAAACCCAGTTAAACAGTCCAGGAAATTCAGCGTTTTCTCTAACGCGGAGACACGGCTGCTCAACTGTATAAGAGGGGGAGAGCATGTAGAAATCTGCCAAAGACCATGACGACGCTGTGGAAATTAAAATGTTCAGCCCAGGGATGTTTATGCTAACGCACAGCCTGGTCTGATTCACCTTCTTCTCGCCACAATGATGTTTTCTTCTCTCTCTCTGTCTCAGGTAAATTTGCACTGTGCTTCTCTGTAGCTCCTGATCACAGTGTTACACTTGCACGGCCAGAGGAGAACATATCCTATATGGATGTTAAGCTATCATGTAGTTACCTAATTATCCATGACACTGTGTTGATTTGATAACGCAAAGTGTGTAGGCCATATGAGAATACAACTTAATGACACGTCTTCATATCGACAGTTTCAACAATTCCCAGCTGCAGTTGCTGTCCTTGTGCAGAATAGGACAGACAGTGATATCAATCAGATTAATATCATGAGCAGGTAAGCAGATGAAACGGTGTAGAACTGAATCACAAAGTGTTGCAGAGGGGCTTGAATTAACATGTGGTTATTAGCTGGGACATGTTGGAAGGAGTGTTTGAAAGTAGTACATTTCATAAGATTTATCTTTCCCACAGTATGTTAGTCAGCTTGTCTGCTTTCAGTATGCTGTGTATGTGCTTGTGTATGTGTGTATCAGTGCAAGAGCATGTCTACATGTGTTGGGAAAGATTTTTCCGTTAAGCTCTATATGCTCGAGAAAGAAAAAATATTTGGAAGATAATAGATAGACAACCCAGACAAGCTTTGATTTATTTTCTAAATGTGGGACTTGACAGAAAGGCTCTGATAGCTGCAGAGTTTTTCCACTGTGCAAGTTGCCTGCCTTATTCCTTTCTATGGGTATTCTATGTAATGTGTGACACGTCAAACTGTAATTCCAACTGCTTTGAAACAGCTTCTTTTAATACCCTGGACCTACTTGTATTATAATATACACACAGATACTTGTATCACATGCAAGTCTATTCGCATGATTTGATGTTGTAGTTTAAAGAAAGTGGGAAAACTATTTTATTGAGACATGAGAGTGAGGGGTGCTGGGGTACAATGTGATGAACAGTTTTCGATTGCCATCACCAATATTTTGTGATATGAAGTTGTTCATATGTGTTTTTATGATCATTTTTAAAATCTAACCGCTGTAAAGCCAATAAATGACCAAACATTCAAATATTCAGGACTATCCCCTGAAATATTCTTCTGAGGATGAGAAAAATAGAATTCAAATTATAAGACTAAAACTCTCTATTAAAATTCAACATTGCTGCTGATTTGTACTTCTGAAGTAGTTTGGCAGTGCTGCTAGTATTCTCCTCTACTGTCATTGATATTTCTTTGACTGCAAGGTTGAGCTAGCCTCAACACAATGCAATCTCTCATTCAGCATTTCTTTCATCTGTCTTTCTGAAAAAATGAAGCGTGTTCCTGGAGTTTCTTTCCCTGTTATAAGACAAATCAGTATCCACTACAGTAGTTGCCATCAGAAGTTGAAACCTCAGTGATTTTTATGATACAATTAAATGATTACGTTGTGAGCATACAAAAAACTAAAATTCCCATGAAAATTTACCAGTGTAGCAGTGCGGGTACTTAGGTCAGTGTAACTTGGTTAAAATTCACCAACACTATCTTCTGATGTCCTTTTTTTCAACTTTTGTGTCTCTGCTGTCTAAAATGTCTACACTGTTCAGTCTCTGTTCTGCTATCATTACAGACATGTCTGAACTAACTGCGACCCCTTGACATGCCCATGGTGCATCTGTCGAGCTTTGACGTTTTATTATTTAACTTAATAATGTGCTCACAATGTTCATATTTCTAAAATCTAACCAGAAACATACTGACAACGCTGCCATGTGTGATCTGCTGTGTGCACTGGATTTAATGGTAACTTGGTACATAATACACAGAAGGCAAGAGGTTGGGAAGGGGGTGGTGTTGTCAGTGATATTTTTGCTCCAGGGCCCTTGAACAGGTTAATCCCAATTCAGCCATCACAATTCTTTATTACAAGCTAAACTCAAGCAACATTATCAGAATCATGAATGGAGTTGTAATATGACATGAGCTACCCACAGGGAAAGAAGTTTACTGGGGCAAGAGGTGATATTCATTGAGGTGAAATATATATTCACACAACTAGAATAGAAAAGAGGCAGTAGAAACAGTAGAGATAATATCCAGATATTAAAGGTGAGGCTAACAAGAAGAGATGATTCATAGTGACATTTGCTCCTGTTTTGTCTCTTAATAAGTATTATCAATAATTGATACTCTTGAAAATTGTTCAAAGCAAAATAAAGCCATCTCTGCTGCCAAAGGAGAGAGAAAAACAAGACTAGGTCAAAACCTAGTATATGGCTGGACCGTGTATGGGAGTGCAAAGTTGTGGCCAATTTGTTACAGGGATAGTCAGTGGTAGTGTCTATAATGAATTCCTTGATATTAAAGGCTCCATGAAATAAAAAAATAACATTTTCCCAGTTTTAGTTCCCAGGTAATAAGAGTCCTGCATGACTAGAGCTATGAGTGGAAGTGCTGTAAATGCCCCCTGATGACATCATAGAAAACTGTTCACGCCAAATCATTTTGAAAGAGCAGTGGTCAATGGGGAAACTCCAACACTTGGCTGGCCAACCAATGGTATGACTTCACTCAGTCACTCACTCAGTCACTCACTCACGGACAATTGCATTTGTAGGGCGGGCCCCTCAGTTGCCGTCCAGCCAAAAATTTATAGACAGTCAGTGCACCACTCCAGAATCAAATTAACACAGCTAGCTATTTAAATGTACCTCTGCAGGTCTTCCAGAATGAAGAAAATTAAATCGGAGAGATCTTGGTGTTTTTAAAACTCACAAATATATTACAAACTGATACAAATAATCAAATCTCAATATGATGGCTGATTCACTTAGTCCTCATGTCTACAGGATGCGGCTCCGTCACACCTCTGTCACTGATCAAAGTTTCAGAAGCGGAGTGACATGCAGTGTGTTGGCTGTCTGTTCTTCAGCAGACACATTTCCAATATTATTTGTTTGTGAGTTGTTTCACAGTCATTTTTTATGTTTTACAGCAGATTGAAAACACAATCGAAGCTTGTTTATGATTTATATGGTAACAGATACTTGTACTGTACTTTGCATTTGTAAATTACTGCAGACATCACTCTGTTTGACAAGTTTGTATCTGTATTTCCTATATAGGTTTTCCCTGGAGTCATAGGTGGCAACGGCTGGAGAACGTGTGTGGTGCGGTGCAAACAGTTTGTGTGTACAACTTTAGAGCGTTGTGTGCTTTAATGAAAAAATCACGATTTGACAAACGAAAGTGTCCATAGGGATTTAAATTTTATACCAAGATGGAACACAAGGATCAAAAATAAAGGTGACAAATGACGGTGTTTATTTTGTGGGCCTGGGATGATATGTTTATCTCCCAAATTGATGCTGTCACCATAGTTGGGTGCCGATTCGATTCAGAATTAATTCTCTATCAAAACCAATTCTTGATGGAATGAGTAGAAAAGGGGGCTCTATTTTCAGTGTGCCAAACCATTCACTGATGTCCTTAGTCCACTGAAATACATATGAAACATAACTGCCAGATAAGATAAATGGTCTGCAGCCTTTTTATTTTAAAAATTTAACTGCATTAATTAATTAATTCATTCATTCATTTGAAATCATAATACAGTCTCCTGCCTGTATAAGAATAACAAAATGAGGAAGAGGCAGAGTGCTCCGCTGTGTTGTTATTAACATTATAGATCCAGCTGTGGAGAGCAGCCTCTCTGCTGCACCGTTAGCTCCGGGGAAAGACATCGCTGTCCAACATGCTGGGCGGGCGCAGGGTTTTTGAGGTGAAACAGACTGAGCACAGTTATTTTCTTCACCTCAGAGTTGGTTTAAGTCGTTTAATGCTGCAGTGTGTGCAGGTCAGCAGGTTTCGTTTGTTACTGCTGATCGCTGTTCCGCTCTGCTAACGTCAGTCTCTTAGTGATGGTGTGGAAAGTATTCATGATGTACTTCACATTCATCTTGCAAAAGGTAATTATTTAATCATTAAGTCTTTTTTGAAGATGAATTACAAGATAACACTAGCATATGTGTGCAGTTGACTGTCTGGATGCTGCACTGCCCTTGCAGTTGAGTTTCGCCTTTTTCAGTCCGCCAACATCACATGCCAGAATTTTCAAAACAGGCAGAGCCAGTAATACAAAGGTAGCCCACCTTTAAGTTAGATAAGCAGGGAAAACCCCGGTGTATATTAGCAGAAGGAAAACTGTAGCATTCTGTTTCATAAACTTCAGAGGAGAAGTGACAGAAACAAACAAGAAAAACTGGTTTTGCTGTATGTATCTAAAGACATTTAATAGCTAATGAAATTATTTTTTCAATTGTAATTAAGTACAAGAGAAATTTCAGGCTTCAGAGATGCAAACTGTTCCTGCAAAAAAAATGGTCCACATGGGTTCACCGTGTAGAATTGCTACAGTTGCTCACTCATACACAGGAATATTGGTCCACGATGCACTAAACACACATGTACACTGTAGCTTTGCAGTAGTGTACTGTCTCTGTGCACACCAGAGCAAGCCACCTAAGCAACATATGAAATCACTTAATTTTTCATCGAAAAGGTAATTCAAGAAAATGCAGAGAGTGGTAAAAGTTGTGATTGCCTTTGAATTAATAAACTACGACAGACACATTTTACCACATAAAGATGCAATAAGATGCTAGCTAGACTTCTCCCCCACTCTGAAAAACAGAAATAGAAAGCAACTGCAGAACAGCTGTAACATCAGGAAAATAATATTTTATAAGAAATTCTTAGTACAAAGCATACTTGCTGGAAATGTTCAGGAGCTTTCAGTCACATCCCATGGTCATCATCAGTGTAGTTGTTTATGGAGGTGGTTGTGTTGCTGTCAGGTGACCTTAGTTACATGATACCACGTGGTGGTACTGTATATGGAGGGAAATGCCAACTCCTGTCTCTGCTGTCAGATGTTAGTGGTTTTGGTCTGGTGTCCACCGACAGCTGATGATGCCTGTTTCTGGTGTTCATTCAGCCTCTTGTCCAGGGTCCTCGCTGTTTCACTAATGTAATGTTCGCCACAGCTGTTCACATTATATTGTTGAGTGATAAGTTGTTATTATGTTTTGGCTTGTGTTGTAGTTTTGTGGTGCTGAATAGAGAGCTCCTGTAAATGGCACACATTTTAATTAGTTGAAGTATTCTGTCTTGTTGTTGTACAGCTATTACTGATATGTATCGCACACAAAGAGCCAAAGTCTCTCTCTCTGTCTGTCTGTCTTACTCTCTGGCAGTCTGTGTCTGTGTGGCAGTCTCTCTAGCTCAATCAATCACCCAGACTAGCTAAGTCATTCTCTATAGTAGTTACATGGTATACATCACTGTGTTGTGCTTGTTTTAGTTTGTGCTGTACCTGGGACCCTTAATGTTTTTGGTGATGTCTGCACTTTTTGATTGTTCTTCATATTCATAGCATAGTGGCTGTTTCTCTGTTATTGATAAGATAGTCAAAGTTTTGTTATGTCATGGTTTTTGTGTTAGTCTCTTAACACAGTCCCTCGACTTCATGTAGACACAGTGACATTATCTGTGTCATAGCAGGTTTAAACTCTGTTCTGTCAGAACAGATGTCTCCCTGATCTCTTTAATCATAATTCCATTTATCTTCACACAATTTAGTTTTTCTCCTCGACAAAGTTTTCTGCTTCTGTTGTCAGACAGTGAACCGGCATTATAATACTGAAGAATTTTGAGTTTGTAGAAAATCATTTTTACACTAGCAAGTCATCTGTCAACATAGACATTTATTAGGGGTCCAAGCAGTGAAGGTCGCTACTGGAACCCTATTGTTTTTGTTCTCATTAGTCTTCTTTCTTTCTTCCTCTTATTTTTCCCACCCATGGCCACTTTTTCTACCCAAATCGACTGCTTGCCTGTATCTGATCCATATGGCCTTAAGTTTTGTAGTCAGTTGACCTTTGAACACAGAACAAAGATTTTTGATTGTAATTAGTAATGCATTAATGTGGTCATCACTTTAATGTTGCAGCTGGTAAAGGTGGGGGTGATTTTAATTATTTTATGTACTGCTGGGTAGCTTAACCTATAATAATGCATCAAAATGTATCAGTTAATGTATGTTTTGTATTAATAATCTAAATCTGCAAAGTAACTAAAGCTGTAGATGTATAAACTATCAAAAAATAGAAATACTCAAGTAAAGTAACAATACCTCAAAATTGTACTTATACAGTACTTGAGTAAATGTACTTAGTTACTTTCCACCACTGATAGTATGACATTCAGCAATGAAAAGCTGTAGGTAGTTGTCTGGAACAAATTTGACTCAAATAAGATTCATGTTTGACTCTAGCTACGCCACATCTCCCCTTCCTCCCCAGGAACAATTATTTTCTAGTGGTATGGACTTGTAATGTTACTCCCAGTCCATCTGGCACCTTTCTCCCTGCCGATACAAAAGGTATATGCAACTTTCTTACACATTAGGAAGGTTAAAAACACAATCCCGTTTAAAACTATTGGGCTATTAGCCAGTGTAGCATATGTTTTTTTGGGGTTTTTTTTGTAAAAGAAAAGTCAAAACATTAAAAAAACATTTCTGGATTTCATCCTTCTGGTGTGGGTACTCCTTTCCCATTGCCATGACTTCCTCCAGCGAAGGATAATGCTCCTGGTACCGCTCTTATGTCGCTGTATTTGCTTTGCAACAAATCCCAATCTATGTTTTCCACCACCTTGACCGCCTTATACTTATGTTACTCTCAGTAACAGTTCCACCTCGTCATTGGTCCAAGCAAAGAAATCTCTGGTCTTTTCACCATTGCTGTTCTTCCTCCATGGTATTTTCTCCGACTAAGGAACCAACTGCAGGGCAGACAAGCTGCTGCCTGTTTACATTGGCATGCGCATGCCCAGTGTATGTGAATGCTCATGTGGTATGCATTTTCAGGCATGTATTATGGACAGAGATTATTTCAGAAATCGTGTGGACTGAGATCAACAGCGTTCTAAAACAAAAATGTATTAATACGGACATAACCTCAGAGTTGTTTTTAGTATACAGTTATATGAATACTAACAAATAGCACATCAGAGGGCAGTAAGCATCTTTCTATCTTTTTGTCATTTTTGATATAGTAGTTGTACAGTTTGTGGATACTGTGATTATGTGGGTCAGGGGAGCAGTCTATTCATGGTATAAAGTAAATTACCATGGATTAATTCAATAATATATTATTAGGTTAATTAGACCTGATATACAGTATTATACCCGATTAAGTATTACTATCATAACTTGAATGTATTGTGTTCTCTGTTGAACATAGAGATCATTCCATTGCGAATTCTTTTTCTTTGAGAAACATTTGGAAATCTTTGCTGCCCACTTATTGGCTAGCTTTACTACTGCAGAGGAATCAGACATAATCTTACTGATCAAATAATTAGGCCTGTTGTTTTAGGCTATAATTAAGGCAATAAATCAAATAAATTTGATTAGTTTCCATTTTTATTTATTCACAATGTGATAATATCGTTATGACATGTTTTGGAATGTTGTTATGACAGCTGGCTAATTAGTCAGGATGTGGTTAACCACCATAACTCTGATATATCACCATATATGGAAATTCCATGTATATTGTTTTTCCTTTATGTATTTTTAGCCATGCTAGTGTCATGTCTCTAGGAATGGCAATGTCGGCCTGTCTGTCAGTCCGCCTGAATTATCTCTAACCAATCAACTTACTTGATCGCTCTTTCATTCAAGTTCCTCAGAGGATGAATCATATTGACTTTGGTGATCCTCTGACTTTTCCTCTGGCACCACCATGAGGTCGACTTTTGTGGCTCGGAGTGAAATATCTCAACAACTATTCAATATATTGCTATGAAATTTACAACAGATATTCACGGTCCCCAGACGATACATTCTCACAACTTTGATGATGCTCTTGACTTTTTCTCTAGTATGACCATGAGGTTGATTTCTTTATTGTATTTTCTTTATGGATTTATGACCTAACACCATCAACTGGTCAAAATTTCATTTTTGTCCAATATATTGGTTCGTGACCAAATGCCTGCCAAACTCCTGAAATTCACATCAGCCTCAGCTTGTGTTTAGTGGTAATTAGCACATGTAGGCATGTTAACACACTAAACCAACACAGTGAACATTATACCTCATAACATCAACATGCTAGCATCATTGGGCCTCATTCATTAATATGTGTGTAGAAATGTTCTTACTTTGCACACAAAATAAGTGTGCACGCAAAATTGCCATCAGATTCATGACACATGCCACACTGGCCAATTTTGTTCTTACCAGTGTGCGTTTGTTAGTGAATCAGAATCATTCTAAATTTACAGGTGCATGCCTGCTATCTGTAATTAGCATACTACCATGCCCCCATTTCTCTATATAAAGAAAGCTCTGTTGGAGTGGTGCAGCAGTGGAGAGAGCTGTCACTCATTGTAAAGAGGGCTGTGATGATAAAAATGTAGAAAAACTTTATTGCTAGTGAAATGCAATCAATAGTGTCAGAAGTAGAAGCCAGAAAAGGCAGATGGAACCCAATTGTGAATCCTGTATACAGCCTGCATACCTGTTGCAGTACTACCACGCAGTACATCTGTAAAAAAAATAAGTTGGTAAATGTGTAGATCTGTGGAATTGATCTAAATAAATTTCTACTGCTGCACCAGGTGTGCATCGTATTTCGTCTGTGTGTTTGGCCGTGAGGAACACTGAACAGGCTGCTGGTTAACCAGTGGCATATATCACGGCCAAATCTGAGAGTGGAAATCAATCGGTGTCACATTCCAATATGGAAATTCCAATATATAAGCTATTGCCATCTTAAAGTGGAAATTGCGATTTTAATATATTAATAATTTCATTACATTTATGCTGATGATTATGGATTACAACGTTTTAGCAATTCATTTTATAATTAGTAAATAAATTGTGTATTATTAGCAATTCCACATTTTTAAATGTTGTATATTTAGGCCCAATCATTTTTTAAATAATCGAAGTTCTAATTTACTGTTTGCATTGAATAAATATTGACTATATCATTCTTTAGACCATGGGATGTTTATGATTTGTGTGTATGCATGGTCTACAGCAGTTCTGAATTTGTTTACAGAGTAAGAACATATCAACATATCAAAAGCTGGATGAGCTTGCCACCTCATTACTCTAACCTTATCAGTTTAATTTCGGAGCATTCTACTTTTCTCCATCTACTTTTCCCTTTTCTTTTTGTTGCTTGGTGTTTTCTCTTTTTCTCTTTCCTTCTCTTTCTCTTGTTGGTATCTTTTCTTTCTCCTGCTCTGACCAAATATTTTCTAAATCAAGAGCTTCCTCCACATTGCAATAGCTGGTGTTGCCATATTTTCCCCCAACTTCTTCTTGCTGTACTATCATGACTGTCTGAACTGCACCGGGGTCATATCCTCAGTTCCCAACATAGACTCTTCTGAATCAGAAGACATTATGCCAACATTTTTTCTTATTAGTATGGTTACACCTCGTTTTTGGATTTTTTTGTTAATTATTTTATTTTGTGTAAGTAATTCAGTGTTTTGGCTCTTTTGCTGGAGAGCTAATCCTCCTTATGTTCCATGATGTTATTTTCACTGGTTGTACCGTAGAGTAGATAATGTAGTGAGTGACAGTGAGTTGCACAATGTGTTGTGAAGGTGTCTGCAAGGAGAGGATTTAAACATATAAACATGCAACAATAAAACAGTCATACACACATTGAGAGAGCAGTGAAATTTGAGCATAATTTGGTAAAAGGAAGTTGGTGGTATTAATCATTATTTATAATGATAATGAATTATTTCAAATTGGGGGTGGCCAATCAAATTTATGCCACCAGACTAGTGCAAATTAACCAGAGAAACCTCATGTGCGCATCAAACTTGTTGGTTATGATGAATTGTTCTTTAGTTTCTAAAGCAAATCAGCAACTCTGTTGGATACTGATACATTGAGAACAGTTCACACAGTCCCATTAAAAAAACTGTACTCTCTCTCTGCTAATGACTTCCTCAGGACAGTCCATTCAAACCAATGCTATCCCGACAACACTGGATAACTTTTAGCTGTGTGTATACAGATGAATCTATAGACTGACATGTATAACCAGTCAAAAATATTCTCGGCTGTTAACCAATTAACAGTTGACTGTTGACATCCCTAATACTAGATCACGTTTAAATTTCTACTTTAATGTTATATGTGGCACTACAATGGTATTTAACTGCAGGTGGTTATTGTATGCATCATTGTAATGCCAATAAAAGTCGCAAAATATTACACAAGGAAAACATGGTGACTGCTGGATCATCAACGTGTCCAGAGAAGGGAATTCAACCTAAAAAGAGACATCATCTGCTCCTGGCAGCTGCTGTATTCATATTTGAAACTCTGCACATCAAAAACAATAATAAGTTTCCACTGAGGAAAAAACGGCACAAGATTCCCAAACTGTCATGACAGGGAAATACTTGTGTTTAAAGGGGATGAAAGTAGTGGATATTATTAGCCATTATTGTCACAGCCTCTAACAAGCCCGCCTGTAATGTATGATAATGTATTCTTTCTGATCCCACTCTGTGTCCAAGTGCACACAGTACAGGTGCACCCAGCGAGCCTGGCTACAAACATCAGTTGCTGATTTTTGATGTACCTCTTCATTCTCACTTAAGCGAGAGTTAAGTTTTGTTGAGTTTTCACAAAAATATAAGCAGAACAACACATCAACATCAACACAAAAAATAATACAATAAGGTACATAACTAAATACAAAATTAAAATTACAATGGAGTTGCCTGCGAGTATATCAGTATTCATACACATATATATATTTAATTAGGCATTCATTTAGTTGGTGTTATGTCTCATATAGATGTTCCAATTTTCCAGTTCTTTTTAAATGTATTCTCTTTGACTCTCAAAAGGTATATAAACTTTTCCACGACAAAAATGTCTTGGACAATTACCAGCCGCTGTTACTGTTTTGGAGTGTATTTCTTGTAACGACCTGCTGTAAGTAAACTTTGGTAAAGTAGAGATCTTCTCTTATCTCATCACGACATCTTCAGTGTTCCCAAAATACATCACGGGGCAAATATTTGGGATTTCATATCCCAAAATATTGTTAGTAACTATATTAACATTTTCCCAATATAGTCTTATCTTTGTATAGCTCCAGAAAATATGCAAATGGTCAGCCTCCATACTCCCACACAGCCTCCATTGCTACCTGGTGATTTACTAATCTTTAGTCTACTGATTGCAGCTTCCAGCTCCTTTACTGTAAATTGTGACGTAATAGTATCATTCTGTATGTCACCAATAGATGGCAAGTGAAGTGATTTAAGAAAACTTTGAACTCTGAACTTGTTTTTTCATCAGCTGATGATGGTTTGTAGTTTCTTATAGTACTCTTCAAATATTCTTTCTATTTCATCTGGCTCATATAATAATCGTTACATCCTCATTAATATTCTTTTCTATACCACCGTTTATCTCTTCCTTTATCTGTACCATATTTGTCTTATTATTCAAAATACCCACACTGAGCCTCCATACAGCATTTATTTTTATACTATTCAGGTGTATTGTCAAACTGATCGCATTGTGATCTGCCACCCCGATTTTACATTTCATTAAACAGTAGTCGATTCTGAAGTAGACAGAATGAGGTATCGAATAGTGTGTATAGTCCCTTTCTAGAGGATGAAGTTCTCTGCAAACATCAGTTAGTACCATTTCCTGCACTGATCTGTTAATAAACTTGATCAGATGCATCTTGTTTTTCTTGAGGCTTTGATCAAAACTATATATGAAAATACCTTCAGTGTCTAAGGCAATAACAGAGTTTTGAAAAAACATTTGGTACTCTCTGGGTGGCATATACATTGATCAGTGTCACCACTTTGTTTTCTAGCTTTCCTTCAACTAATACATACATTTCCTCTTGGTCCCTGACTTCTTTATGGCATTTAAGTTGGACTGCATTTATGATAAGGATAGCCTATTCTGTCTTTTTCCTGAAGGAGACGTCTGATTAGCAGGGCTCATCATAGCCTCTTTTCCAACTTTCTTTCCAGCAAAATTAGCATCTTATCTTTTATTCTTGAAATACATTGCTGTGCAGACGGTGTTATGTAACATTAATTACTACTTTATGTGACTATTTACGAGGCAAGATACATTAGAATTATGCAATTATATAAACAGCTTCACCAAATATATTTTTACTTTTTATTATTTATATTAACTAACTTATGAAAAAATTGTTGTTATTATGCTTAACTGTGGTTGGCACAGCTGTCTCAGAGCAATGACTGGCTGAGAGACTTTTTTTAATAATCACCACACCTGCTGGGAAAATAAAGCCCATGCTACATGTTCTAACTGAGGAAGTTGAGGTTAAAGGTGGTTTTGCCTACTGATAACTCTGTGTATGTATTTACATTTGTCTATCTGTCTGTCTGTCATGTAGGATGAGTTTCATCCGTTCATTGAGGCTCTGCTGCCCCAGGTCCGTGCCTTCGCCTACACATGGTTCAACCTCCAGGCCAGGAAAAGGAAGTACTTCAAAAAACATGAGAAAAGGATGACTAAAGAAGAAGAGAGAGCTGTCAAAGATGAACTGCTTGGGGAGAAGGCAGAGGTGGGTAGATAGGAAGAAAAAAAAATGTATGTCACAAATCAAGTAGTAGAAAATCTTAAAATTACATTTTTTTCCTCTCTGTCATTGAAAAATCCATAATAAGTGAATATGCAAATATTTAGTTTGTTTATTAAGTTTAACTGCTAGATGTGGTATGTGTCCTACTTAATTTTCTCCATTCTCAGTCTATGTGCAGTAGAGGCTTCAAGTTTCCATGTAACATTTGTGTAAGTTGCAAATTGGACCAGTTGGCTCCAAACTAGTTGTGATGTCACAAATCATGCTTGTATGTACATGTGTTAAACTGACATGAAAGGTTCAGCAGATGAATGTGAAAACAAACTGCACTTGAATCATTCTGCTCAGTGAAGCCCAAATATCACACTCAAGTACCATTAAACAAAACATTTTTGAGTGGAGGCAGACTTTAACTTTCTATAGCCTAATTAAAACATGAACACATTTTATTAGTGATCAGACCAGTGTTTTACAACATATTAATATACTTTACACAGTCCTATGACTGGTCTTAAAGCTAGTTTGCTATGTTAGTACATATTTCATTAATCACTAAATAAATTGACATACCTCTCTTTACAATATTATTGTGTTCCTAGGTGAAACAGAAGTGGGCCAGTCGTCTTTTAGCCAAGTTAAGAAAGGACATTAGACCTGAGTGCAGAGAAGACTTTGTCCTGTCAGTCACTGGGAAGAAAGCTGCGTGTTGTGTCCTGTCGAACCCTGACCAGAAAGGCAAAATGAGACGCATAGACTGTCTCCGACAAGCTGACAAGGTAAACTGAATTCTTCCTAATAGTACCATACATGTTCAATTCCAGTGGTTCTGTTCCAGAATTATGTTTGCATCAGCAAGCCAGGATAATATGTAAATGTTGATGAATTCAGATCTTCCAACCAAGAACTGTATGAAAGAGCAGATGGTCTACAGGCAAATGTTTCTCAACTATACATTGTTTAGATTGTTTCTTTTGGCTTAAGAGAGGGAAGGGTAGGTATTTTTTCTCACTTCAGATTTAATTTTGAAGACTGCATTCTCTTGTGAGATTTAATTAGAAATAAAAATCACATGGTTACATCATAATAGTTTTATTAATGAGATGTTTTTGTGCATGGTTCATAATAATACACAGTCTGTCTCCTTTTAGAAACACAATATGTGTGGATCTTATTGATTAGTAATTGAACATCGTCTCTCTGTAGATCATTTCTCACTAACCTACAGCAGCTGCTACCCTCACATTATTCTGCAACTGAAATCAGAAGTACAATACAACACTTGTTGAACTGAAATGAAATGTGTTGGCCGTTTATTGTCCATTCTTCCACAGTTAACAGAGCTTTTTGACTTTTTGACTGAACCGCATCAGAGGGGCCAGCCCTACACATGCGGTTGTTTGTGAGTGACTGACTGAGTAAGTGATGAAGTCACACCATTGGTCGGCCAGCCAAGTGTTGGAGTTTCCCCATTGGCTGTTGCCCTTTCAAAATGAATCGGTGCAAACAGTTTTCTATTATGTCATCAGGGTGTGTTTACAGTGCTTCCACTTATAGCCCTATTCGTACAGGACTAGTATTACCTGGTGACCTAGTGATTAAGAAATTCAATTTGGAAATTGATTTTTTACTTTGGCCTATGAAGCATCCATAGACTGTAAAAAAAATATGAACGTTGTCACCGTAACTTCATCCATTGGTTTGTGGACTGCAGTTTGAAGCCTGGAGTTTAGCAATTTGATGCGTGGACTATTTTTTCTGCATCTTTTTGAGAAAGGATGTGCCTGATTTTTGCAATATTATGTAAGTGAAAAAAGGCAGTCCTTGAAATTTGTTTTATGTGGGAGTTAAAGGACATATCCTGATCAAAGATAACTCCTAGATTCCTTACAGTGGTGCTGGAGGTCAGGGTAATGCCATCTAGAATAGCTATGTCATTAGATAATGTGTTTTTAAGGTGTTTAGGGCCAAGCACAATAACTTCAGTTTTTTCTTAGTTTAGTAGCAGAAAATTGCAGGTCATCCAGGTCTTTATGTCCTTAAGGCATGCTTGGAGTTTAGTTAACTGATTGGTTTCATCTGGCTTCATTGATAAAAATAATTGCGTATCATCTGCATAGCATGAACATTTTTGGAGTGTTTCCAAATAATATTACCAAAAGGAAGCATATACAAGATGAATAGTATTGGTCGGTACAGAACCTTGTGGAACTCTGTGTCTTACTTTTGCGTGTATGGAGGATTCATCATTAATGTGTACAAACTGAAAACGATCTGATAAATAGGATTTAAACCAACTTAATACAGTTCCTCTAATGCCAATTAAATGTTCCAGTCTCTGTAATAGGATGTGATGGTCAATTGTGTCAAATGCGGCACTAAGATTTAACAAGACAAGTACAGTGAGAAGTCTTTTGTCCGATGCAGTTAGTAGATCATTTGTGACTTTCACCAGTGCTGTCTTTGTGCTGAGATGCACTCTAAAGGCCTAAACGCACTGGGAGCGTCTGACGCACGTGTTTTGAAGTACACCTATTGTTTTTAATGGCCAAACACGCACTAAAAGCGTTATGAGGCGCGTCAAACTGTCTTGTCTCTTGAGCGGTAGTGAGAACAAAACCTCTGAATGAGAGAAATAAAACGTTATATTCAGATTATTTCACAGCAGTCACGTTTTAAAGCACAAATAAATAACCATCAAACAGTCAACAAAAGATTTACTATGGAAACAGATGCTCTTAGTTTCAGTTTCGTTTTCCTCCTCTGCATTTCTCCTTTTCATTCATTCATTACATCCAACTAATGCAGCAATTAATAGAAAGAACAAAATGAAACACCTGTGTTGGTTCTGCGGTGTTGGAATTTCAAATCTGATGCTTGCATTGCGCCATAGGACCATCAATTGATGTGCGCCATCTGATGCACGTCAATTATCGCTTTTAATGTGTTTAGGCCTTTAATCTTGACTGAAAATCCTCAAATAAACTATTGTTATGTAGAAAGTCACCAAACTGATTGGCGACTGCTTTCTCAAGGATCTTAGAGAGAAAGGGAAGATTAGATATAGGTCTGTAGTTGGCTAAAACACCTGAATCAAGAGTAAGCTTCTTAAGAAGAGGTTTAATTACAGCTACTTTAAAGGACTGTGGTACATAGAATGTTACTAAAGACAGATTGATCATATCTAGTAAAGAAGTGCTAACTAAGGGTAAGACTTTCTTAAGCAGCCTAGTTGGGATGGGATCTAAGAGATGGTGTAGATGAAGAAATCAATGAAGTTAATTCAGGAAGGTCAATTGGAGGAAAACAGTCTAAATATATATCAGCTTTATCAGTTGTTTCTAAGGTTTCTGTGTTTGTGGATAAATGGGCAGGAGGTGATGAATTTTGTCTCCAATAGTTAGAATTTTATCATTAAAGAAGCTCATGAAGTCATTACTACTGAGAGCTATAGGAATACATGGATCAATAGTTATGACTCTTTGTCAGCCTGGCCAAAGTACTGAAAAGGAACCTAGGGCTGTTTTTATTCTCCTCTCCTCCTCCTATTAATGATGAGTAATAGGCAGCTGTGGCATTACAGAGGGCCTCCCTATATGTTTTGCCAGACTAAGTGGGATTCTTCTAGTTTGGTGGAACACCAAATCCTTTCAAATTTTTGCAATGTTTACTTTAATTTGAGGTTTGGGAGTTATCACCATCATCACCTTGGATTTAGGGTTAGAGGTTATGGGTTAGGGTTAGGGTTAGTGTGATTTTTCGAGCCAGAAGTGACCATATTTGGACAATAGGGTTGAGCTGACCATAGCACTAGCTGCTAGCTCGGTTAGCACAGTGCATTTACAATCTATGGTTAACGGTAATAATGCTAGTGCTGATGCTAATTCCTGCTAGCAAAAAACAGCCCTAAAACCATTCAAACAAAATAAACTCACCGACTGAACAAGAATTTTTTAGGCGACCAAAATGTTACAGTTAATTTTAATGAACTGAAACCACACTGTGAAATAACAGCAGCTATGCCTACACACGCCATGGTTAGTTACATATTCAATGTTTTTGCTGTGGTAGCGACTTGTCAATCACAAGGTAGCCATGCCCTAAAGCAAACACTGCTTTATTGTCTGTTTTACTCCAAATGGGACCATAATTTACAAATTGAACATCATGCTGTATTGAAGAAGACTTGAAACTAGCGATTGAGACCATAAAATCATTAGGAAATTGTTTACTGAGGTAATAAATCAAGTGAGAAGTAGGGTTATTTTCTCATAGAATTTTATACTATTGGACTTCTTTTTGCAGCCAGTGGAGTCACCCCCTGCTGGCCATTAGAAAGAATGCAAGTTTAAGGCACTTCTGCCTTCAGACCCGGAGGTGCCCTCTTGGTCGCATCCTCTAACATGGAGGGGGTGGGACTTATAACCTACACTGCAGCCAGCCACCAGGGGGCAATTGTGATGTTTTGCCTTCACTTTTAGGGAGCTGTCATGACGTCCATGTTTATATACACTCAATGTACACAACTAGTAACAGTCTCCCTCTCTCAGTGAGCAGTGCACCATTCATTGACAGTGATTAACATGTGTATTGATCTTAAGTGTGCCCTGTTTGACAAGGGTGCTTGGAGGAAACTATCCCCTCAGTTTCCATCACATGTTGTTATGTGACTCAGGTATCATGTAATTGCTGAGGGACAGACAGACATCTGGTTTCATACAGCCACAATATCATCTAATCTGATTCATATTTATTTTTATTTTTTAGAATCTTGGTTCAGAAATTGAGTTGCTGGATTTTTTGGTCAACAGGACACAACATATTAAGTTTATCTTGTTAGTGTGGCAGTTACCAGTTTATGTATAATTTTGTGAAAATTAGTCACAAGTCATAAACATGTTGAAGATTAAACTGGGGTACACAATCTTAAATCTTTAATGCACTTTTAGTTATTATTGGTCAAACTAATTTTGGGATGCTTAGAGGAGTGTAGAGCTGCAACTATTAGTCAATTAATTGATTAGGTGCCAACTCTTAAATTAATTGCTTAATATTTTGCTAATGGATTAATCATTTTTATTAATTTCCAAATTCTGATTCCAGCTTCTCAAATGTGAATATTTTCTGGTTTCTTTATTGCTATGACCGTAAACTGAATTTGGGTTGTGGACTGTTGGTTGGGACAAAACAAGATATTTGAGGATGTTAGCTTGGGCTATGGGAAACAGTGATTGACATTTTCTTTTTCTGATATTTTATGGAGCAAATTATGAGCAAGTTATGATTAACCAATTAATTAAGAAAATAATTGATCAAGAAAATAAATTAATCAAGAAAATAATTGTCAGATTAATAGATATTGAAAATATTCCTTAGTTGCAGCCCTAGAAGAGTGTTGTGTTTTTATAAACTGAAAGTAGCCCTACTTGCCATTTAATAATTTTTGGACAGTTCCCAAGGAAGAAGTAAGTAAAAAGTTAAGGCAAGTGGTAAGACATTTTCAGGGTGAACACAATGGAGCAAAAACTACAAGCGATGGATAATAAAACTCCAAGTCTTGTCGAGCTACAAAGGGCACAGGGATTTGTAAATATTTAGGCGAGCTCAGAAAATGAAGAAAATGTTTTAGGCAAAAGTCATCTAAATTTGCCTGAAAAGTTGATAGCATCAACAACGCAGTAGGGCCAACTGTCTCTCATTTGTCCAGAGCATTTGACTAAATATGTAAAGTGTTAGACTAGCTTTTCATCATGTAAGCAGTTAGCATGACAAATGTTGACAATATGGGGCAACTTGGCTGATCATATGATGAATGATGAACTTTTCCTATATTGCAAGGTATAAAAAATCTATGTTATAGACATATCTATATATCTTTATTCTTATAATCAGTGTATAAATGTAAACCGATAGCAGCAACATGACCCAATGAGAAAAGCAGAATCTCCACTGGAAGAACCTCAAACACAAATACAGTAGACTATTCATTTTCCTCTCCGTAGATGACATCATATGACACAACTGCTTCCTTTTAGCATTACTGCTACCTACCTGACAGAAGTTTAGGATGTTTTGAGAGGCCTGTTTCATTTCCGCTATCTTGGTTAATCGAAACACACTTAATTCCCTTTTTTAACATCAGAAAAGCCATTTGCCAATATAGATGACTCAAAACTGTTTAATGAAGCAGTGCATCGTACACATAAATGGAAGCACTGGTGCAGTGATTCCACATGGTATATTGTCACGCTAACCTTGGCGAGGGTTAAATTTGTGTTGTTTTTAGGTAGTAATTTTTGTGTTTTGTCTTTTCCAAGGTGTGGAGGTTGGACCTGGTGATGGTCATCCTGTTTAAAGGAATCCCATTGGAAAGCACAGATGGAGAGCGGCTGGTGAAGGGAGGCCAGTGCTCCAATCCAGTCCTCTGTGTCCAGCCTCGACACATCTCTGTCTCCATCAAAGAGCTCGACCTCTACCTCGCTTACTATGTACAAGAGAGGGGTATGTACTAACACATACATTAAAAGATAATTCTGATGATTTTCGATATTTTTCTTACTGTCAACAAATCTCGTATGCAGAGCCAAACCAGCATCCTAACTATAACTATCTAACTATAACTAACTAACTAACTAACTAACTAACTAACATATACACTGCTGCATTGGGTGACATGTTCCTTCGTACCCAAAGAACGTCATTATCGTAGCTTGGTTAGAAACAACTCCAAAGTCTGATATATCTTATTCCTCTGTGCCATAGACCTCCGTTGTTGTCCAAAAACAATGAAAAACACATAAGTGAGTAAGTGAGATAAGATTTTAACTCTCAGGAGAGAAGTTCCTTGTATGACAGACATCAATGAAAATGCACGGGAACTAAGCTCTGGAACCGCATTCCATTGACATAGCATCCACTGTATAAGGAACCTCTCCCCTAAGGGTTACAGTCTTATCCCTGTCACTTATTGATGTGTTTTTAAGAGGAGGAATATGATATATCAGACTTTGGATACACACATAACACTTACTAGTGGGATGAGTTTGTTGTTGGCCTGGCTCTGCACATGAGATTTTTCGACAAGAAGAAAAATATAGAAAATCGCCAGCCTTATCCTTTAATGTTGCGCTTCATGTTATCCTTAATTGATATACAGTATACTTCAGGTAAAATATAATACCTACTTATTACATCAGGTGTTGTGCTGAATTATTTTGAGACAGAACTGTCAGGGACTGTGAGAGTTGATGCATTCTACTGTCACCATTATGCAACCTTGAAAACAGATTGTTTTTCTCAGTAAAAACATATTCTGAAGTGAAGATCTGAAATAGAGGATGAAATTGTCGTCATATCAACATTTTCAGTTTCCCAGTAAAGACCTAAAACTATCTTCACATAAAATAATAATGTTACCACATGCAGGTAGTGGCATAGTATTAGCTTTATGCATCCTGAGTGAAGTGAACGGAGCAGAACAGGAAACTGTATTTAATGTGGCTTGATCGCATCTGGCAGATTATTTAATGAATTGAGTCGATACATCTCGAGAAACAAGAGTACCCAGAGGAAACCAACACTGCCTGGTTCCAGACCTCTGAATCATCACACAGTCTTTGTTCAGAGATTCATATGAATGAATAGTGAACAGAAATGTGGAAAGTCTAATAGAGCGTTAAGTGTGGCAGTGACTGATAAATGAAGTAAGCATTTACATAGCAGACAGAGTGAAAATCTTGGGGAGGATGAGAGGGTCGTTTGTAGGAAGATCATTTTAGAAAGTAGTGGAGCCACCAGAGTAACAGAGTCTGCATGAAATGCAGACTTTTCTGAATCTGTGGAAAAGAAGGTGAGACAATGCATCAGAAATAAATTGCTTAGTGGGGATGTTTCAATGGTGATGCTGTTCAGAGAATTTTGGTCTCCTCCATGGAAACAGGAATTTGTAGTTTGTCAAGGATGGTGGTGATAGTTGTGAGACCAGTTGTGTGAAAGTTCAGTGGTTGGGTAATCAATGGTTAGTTCAGACTGTAAACAGCAGTGTGTTAAGAAAACAAAAGGGGCTGAATTGGTGGGTTCATATTGCATCAGATATTGGTGAGGCATTGAAGTGAAATATCCATGAATTTGCAGGTTTATTAGACAGTATTAGGTTTATAATACTCTGAGACAGGACTTTACAACAAGCTATTACAGTGGCAATCACTTTATATTTTGTCATGACGACCGCTAGGTAAACAGTAGAAATACATTGTTTACATAAACTCATCTACAAGGGATATGCCACTACACGTATTTGATTAGCAAGTGCAGTGCCTTGCTGGATGATGATGTGGCAAAAGTTGAGCTAGGTTCACCTTTTTGCTAGAGCCCTCTATGTTGAATGTCTGTTAGTGGCTGATGCGGTCAAATCTACAGCAAGCACAAAAGAAGGATGTTCCTGGAAGTTGCTGAAAGCAGGAAAAACCAACCCAGTCCCACATCAAAATGTGTAATAGCTACGTTGGTCCACAGCGCCAAATGTATTAGTTTCACAATAATGTAAAATTGTCAGATGCCTACATTTTTTTGGCCTAATCTTTTCTATTGACCTGCATCCATATCATGTGACTGTCAAGTTCTTGTCTGCGAGAACATAAAAAGAAAGGCTGACATTCCTTTTAATCTCAGTGGAACCAATGTAGCTATTACACATTTTGATGTGAGACTGGGTTGGTTTTTCCTGCTGTCAACAACCTCAAGAACATCCGTCCTTTGTGCTTGCTGTAGGTGTGACCATAACAGCCACTGCAGAGTCGGAGAGAAATGGTATAAAGCTTCAAATTCTGGATTTCCAATTCAATTCTTCCCTGGAGCGCTCTAACATCTATGTTTTTTATTGAAAGAAGTTACATGAAATAACACAAATAGCATAACAGCTCAGATAACTACACAACGCAAAGACAACAATTCAAACAACATGCAACTATGTGGTTTCAGTGATAGCAGTGTCCATAGCAACCACCATAGCAATGATAGGAAGCCTGAAGAAATCTTCGCAATAACAAACAAGCTAAACATCATACACTTTCACTGAATGAAGATTATGAAAATAAAATGCACATTTCTCACTAAAAATGTTATCAAAATGCTTTTTAATACCAAAACTATTTTAAAGTCAGGGTTTCCATCAGTGTAGAGTTGAGGCCCAAAGGGCTTAAGCACTTGGGATTTTTTTAAAAAGATTTTTAAAATATTAAGATATTTAAGATATTTTCTAAACTAAGATGTGTTATGCAAGTAGCATAGCTCCTTTAAGGAGTAGCTCAATGCATAGTGAGTGAGCGGTCGCGAGAGAGAGTATATGTGTGACGGTGAGGCCAAGGACAAGCCAAAGGACGACCACCACTTAGAACTAGAACCGGAGCAACCCGTCTGCCATCCGGAGAGAGACATGAGAGCAGGCTGAGCAGGCAGAGAGCAGGAGAATTTCTGCCGTAAACAAGCACCGAGACCCGGGAGACATGAGAGCAGCTGCTCGCTAACAGCTATGTCTGTTTACAACAGAGAGCAGGAGGGACGACAGACGTCTCACCCCACCACTCTGTGCTGTGACTCTGCTGCTGCTGCGGATGGTCATGGAGCAGACACTATCAGTTTATAATTGTAGCATATGTCGTCTGACTAAGTATTGATAACATGCTTAGTATATATTTTACAATTAGAGTTTTTTATTTGATGAACGTGGGCGCTGATATACAAAAATGAACTAAATGGATTCTATTTCCAGCAAAACAATGGTGGGGGCGGTGGACAAGTGATGTAATCAGTGCCCAAACACACATTAAAACATTTTACCCCCCCCACTGAGCCTAACAACTTTTCCGGTGGAAACCTCTCTTAAAATATTGCATTTTCCATAGAGAATAAAATGAATGTCCTTTTTTTTCACAGACAGAAACTTGACACTTGTCATTTGACGTGGACACAGGCTAATATAAAAGATTAGGCCAAAAAAATGTAGCCATCTGACAATTTTAGAGCAGTTATTGTGAAACTAATATATTGTGCGCTGTGGACCAATGTAGCTATTACACATTTTGATGTGAGACTGGGTTGGTTTTTCCTGCTGTCAACAACTTCAAGAACATCCGTCCTTTGTGCTTGCTGCAGATTTGACCATAACAGCCACTGCAGAGTCGGAGAGAAATGGTATCTGCTGCAAGGACAAGACAGCGACTTGAAGGAGTATGAACACATAAATTATTGTGGACAGCGCACACACAGACGAGATAGCACATAATTTGGTGCAGGAACCATGCGGAGGACTTTAGCAGGAGTAGGAGGGCTTGGGTGTGACACTGGAGTTGTTGAAATGAATATTTCCAGATGATGTAAGAAAAGATTTTAATACAAAAGAAATGTTAGAAGGATGTATGGTAGTGAAGAAATCATACCTACATACATCATACTTGAAGTTAACATGAACATCATACTTTGATACATTTCTGTATTTATTTATGATTATGTATAATTTCTTCATCTTTATCACAAAGATATTTGATAAGCTGGGCCAACTGTGTGTGTGTCAACAATTTGAGTATTGATGTGGGTTCCCATGTTATTTTTAGCTTTGCTGCATCTCAGACCAAATGGAAGACCTAGATCTGATTTTCTAAGCTGACTAACTGTAAGGAGGCTAACGCTTGACATTCTTTTCAATAACAGAAGCTTGTAGAAGCCCTGCTGTTTGCCTTCATGTGAGAAAGCATAAAACACAATTTAATTACACTATCAATATAGACTATCACCATTACCAGCAGGACTGAACTATAGGTAGGCTATATCACCACTTTATCCTTATACTCAGTGACGCTCTCTCTCCTCTATACCTTTTTAAAAAGAATGTGATTTAGTTAATAGCAGTATTGGGGAAGTTATTCCCTAACCAAACCCCTTCCACTGTTTAGCATGGGATTGGTTTGCTACTGTTATGGACGACAATTCTGTTCAGAAGCCCTATAGACGGGCTTATATCATATAATTTCTATTCATCATATATAATTTTTCAAATTTCATATTGAGTGAAACCTATGTGGTAATGATCACTCTTCTTTTTAATACCATTAATTACATTTATTATGAAATCAATAAATTATTAATATCAATTAATAATATAGGGCACCAACTGTTAGAGAGCCTCACAGAGGAACACAATTGTCAGATCTGTGAGGAGCACGGTTGGTTATTAGCAATGGTTAATAATTATCAGAGATAATTATTCATTATTAATTATTAATTATAAAAATGAATAAAATTGTTAATATGAATTAATAATTATGGGGCACCACTCGGAAACTGGGACTAATAACCTAACAATAAGGTAGTCTCATAAAAGAGTTCACCTAGAGTATTAATATGAGGGATATCAATATTCACAGGTGAACACAGAAGGAATGAATTTGAGCTCTGACTCCCTCAATCAGCCACTTTTCACAATATATAAAACACAGTAATGACAAAAGAACTTCTCTTTAAAGATATAACAGTATTTATTAAACTTAGCAAAATTAACAAAGTTAACATGCTTTGATCAATAAACCACTGTTCTAAAATCCAATTCTACCTAAGCAAACACATAAACAACAGCTATGTACAGTGTTGAACACATGCAGGTGACTGCGTGCGTGTGTGTGTGTGTGTGTGTGTGTGAGATGGGTAGGTGTGTCTATGTGTGAGTATGGGAGTGTAGAGGGGTATGTGGGTATGTGTATGTCTCTGTGTGTGTATGTGTGTGTGGGCAAAATGGCAACCGTGATCTCGTGAGATGATGTAACGCGATCTTAAGGATAGCGGATGTGAAGTCACGTGAGAATCAAGTAGTGGAAGTGACTGCTGTGTCTTGGTAGACAATAGCAAATTGGTGCCGGTGGTAGGTGTCTTGCGCTCACCCAATTCCGTGTAAAACACGTGTCTGATGGCGGATAATGAGGGGCAGTGTCCCACGTTATCTGACTGTCAGATGTGTAAGAAGATGTCAGTGTGTGTATATATGTGTGTGTGCATGTGTGTGAAGCAGTTGCTTTGTCCACAGAGAGTGCGCATATCGACAGCGGTCTGTAATGCACATGGTCTGATTTCCGATCAACAAAGCCACTTACTTTCTCACTCACCGTGGCGCAAACACAGCAGTCGTCCCGAGCAGGACAAAAATGGCAGGCTTCATGGCAAGCTGATCCTCGGCAGCGTGGTGGAGAAAACAGCAGAGTGACTTGGTTGAAGAGCGAGGCAGAGAAGTTATCCACGTCTTCCTGAAGAAATCCTTTTCTTCCTTCTGCAGGCAGTGAGAGCGCTGGGTTGCAGCAGCAGTGGCCTCCCTCAGATCAGGTAATTGTGTTTGGTTGAACATGGGTCGAAGTTTCAACTCATCCAGCAAGGGGAGAAGCTTCTAGTTGGTGAGGAAAAAGCACGTGCACGGGAATGTCTCCTTCAGTAAACCGGTTCACAGAGGGACATAACTTCCCCCCAGCTCAGTTACCATGGAATGCAATCATTTCTGGGTGCGCTCAGTAATGAAGTAAATGCTATAGCATTTGACTGATATGAACTGATGCTATGTTCTGTTGAAGATACATTAGATATTGCCATATATGGATTATGATCTATTGGCTTGTTGCAGATATATGAGTACACTTCAGATATTGAGGTCCAGAAATTGTTTAATGAGTTGCATGACCATGCCCATTTGATCTAAAATGGACAAATAATACTCCCAGTTGATATGGTCAAAAGCCTTTTTCGGCGTCAAGGGAGCTGGTGAACTCAGGTGTGGTTGTAGAGAGTATAAGATATTAAATGAACAAAGTACATTGAAAAATGATTGCCTATTTGAAATGAAGCCTGTATGTTCTGAATGTATAATGGTAGGCATAATCTTCTCTAGATGAAGTGCGAGGGCCTTAGTAAGAATTTTATAGTCTACGTTTAGTAGGCTAATTGGTCGGTGGGATTCACATTTCCAAGGGAAGGTTTAAGGTTACTGAGATTGTACCTAAGTTAAAGTTTGCAGCAATAAACCTTTTGTGTGTATTTCGGAAAATACCTCACATAGCAGAAGGGACAGGTTAGACGATAATGCTTTGTAAAATGAACATATAAACCCATCTGGTCCAGGAGTTTTCCCACTTTGTAAAGAACTAATTGCCTCTTCAACACTGTGGGCTCTGGAAAGGGGCTTTCCAGAGTAGCATGCTGATCTTGGCTGATGGTTGAATATTCAGATTTTCCATAAAGGAGTCTATGTCAGAGGGGCCCGAACTGTTTTGGACGGCATAGAGGTTTGAATAGTATCGCTTGAATGTGTCGTTTATCTTTTCACGGTCTGTTTCTATCAGTCTGGACTTGTCACTGATTTCTGATATTAGAGTATTGGATAAAGATTGGTGTAGGTGGTGTGAAAGAAGTTTACCAGCCCTTTCCCCATGTTCATAAGTATGCTGTCTTGTCAAGCACAAGTTTCTGTTTGAACAAATCTGTAGAAGGTCTGTCTGCGTATTGAGAGTCGAGATTGGAAATAAGTTGGGTCAGTTCTAGTAGTCTTTTAGTATGTTTTTTGTTTTTATATGCAGTATATGAGATCATTTGACCTTGTAAGAAAGCCTTGAGGGACTCCTAGATTGTGGATTTAACAGTGTCTGGGGTATCATCCCAATTTGGAGCGTAAAGGTTGGCTAAAATGACAGGCATGTTGTACAGTTTTACAGTAACTATTATGTAGCAAGCATTGATGTCAGAGATTGTATCACTTGAAACAAAAAGGACATTTTTCTTAAAGTATTGCTACTTCCCTGGCTCTAGAATTAAATCTAGAATGATATATTTGGGTTATCCAGTTCCTCTTTAATTTGCAGTCTTCTGTCACACAAAGGTGTGTTTCTCGTAGGAATATAATATCTGGTTTAAAAGTTTGGAGACATGTAAATACCCTGTTGCGCTTGATTGTATTATTGAGCCCTTGAACATTCCAGGTAATGAAAGTAGTGGAGGAGTTCTTAGTCTCAGAGGTCAAATTATTGGGAGTAGCCATAACCAGTCAGTTAGTGGAAAATATGTCACATAAAAGAGAATGAATGCTAAGTGTGATTTAATTGAAATACAAAGGTATAACAAAATAACTGAAAAAATGAAAGGACAAAAAGTGACAAAAATAGACTATATGTATAACCCACTGGCTCATCTCCCCCAAAGGGGAGACCACCCCTTAAATGAGCTGTAACCTAGCATGCAAAATAAATGTTTGCAACTTCACACCTAACCTTACTGAACTTGACTTTTTACACATGACATGGACCCCAAGTGGCAAAAGTTGAACCATCATGACCTCTGATAGCAGCAGCAAAGAGCTGCATGTGTTAACAAGAGTGGCAGCCGCCCCCTCTTACTTATCATGTAGGTGAATTTTAGACAGTGCAGTTGCATACAAACTCAATGGAAAGACATGAGTGGGTGTGAATAGAGCTAATCCATGCAAACTGGGGCAACTACATATCTGAGTTGAAAACATCTCTATAAATCTACTACTTTCCAATAGTTGAAGATATATTTCAGTCTGATCTATAGTGGGAGACCGATCAAGTGAAATCGTCCCTGTTAGAGCTGCGCTGCCACCATAGCAAAAACATAGTGGAACTGTAGAGGAAAGGTCAGGGGGTCAACAAACACATTACAGTAGGATTCAGCCATGTGGGAACAGGAATAGCACATTCAACCAACCAACCAACCAAATTCCACTGAATTACCTGCAGGTAATTCCTCATTGTGAACCACAATGGGGAATGGTTGGGAGATTTTGTCAAAGGGTCACTGAGGAATTATCATCCTTTGAACCATAATTATCCATATCGAATTAGAAAGAACATGTGGACAATGCAATACTTGTTGCTGTGAAGCTACTTTTGTCATGGCAAGTAGTTCTAAAAGATTCTCAAAGGGCTGTGGGTGTTTTTGAATCATACGCAGAGCTGCTAATAGTGACACAGAAATTGTCTAAGAACTTCTGAACTGAGTGATTCATTGTCATTGAAACCATTTGTATAATTATGTTTAATGCAACTATGAGGTGAGTCCAAAAACATCTGAAAGGGAACACAGTGTTCACATCTGGTTTTTATATTGTGGCTTCAGGAGCTGAAGGAGTCTCAGTGAGGCAGCAGAATGATGTGGTAGAACTGCACAGATACAACAGCCCCAGTGACTAGTTGCACCAGCAACACCAGGTCTGTGCAATAGTAAATTAAATATCAACTGACTGCAGAATGAACACATTCAACAGCCAGCCAGGTGAACAGAAGAGGTTTTGCAGCTGGATCTGTTGAAGGTGAGTTCTGACACTGTGGTAGCACTGTGTCGGGACTGTGCTTTTAATATTGTGGTTGTATAGACAGCTGTAACTCAGCAACACACACAGCATGTTCATTACCTGGCACCCCTAATGGAAAGTAGCCATTATTAATGTTATTAGTTGCAATCATTGACTATTAGGATGGATGATGCGTCTCTACTTCCTGCTGCTATGCAAAAGTGGAGCCAAAACATCTCCTTTCCAGGAGCTGCTATCTTGCTTGTGTAACGTCATTTGGAGCCAGAGTCTGCGCAGTAGAGTCAGGCAGCAGGATGATAGCCTGCAGGACATGCCCCCTGAGCCATCCCGCCACCTGATGGAGGTTTGGCTGTCATAGCTGTCAATCATGACATCAGACCCCCTTTTTATATTGTCAAATAACTAATTTAAAACAAACTTATCAGAAAAATGAGTGCTTGAGCAAACATCAGTGTGATAATAACAACCTAAAATGACAGAAGCCATCTTAGGGGAAAAATATATTTGACCTGTACTTTGATTTTTTAGTTTGGCTCATGTCCCATCCGCTAACATGGAGGGCTTCACTTTTGCGTAGCTGTCATGACGTCCATATTTATATACAGTCAATGGTTATTGTCCACCATGAAAATGGTCTGTGGTAACCAAATGTATTACTATTAAGACTGCCCCCAACCTAAGATTTCCCTAGTCAACTAGAAGTTGTTGCTCAAGCCATTGTTCAAGCCATTCGACTAAGTTCGACTAATCATCGCATGTTTATGATATTAATCTAATTATTTAAATATATATTTTGTGGGGCAACAGAAAATGGTTTGAGTTCCAGAAATACAAAACTGTAATAACGATACACAAAGTGAATGGTAAATGGACTGTACTTGTATAGTGCCTTTCTAGTCTTCCAACCACTCAAAGCGCTTTTACACTATGAATCACATTCACCCATTCACACACATTCATACGCTGAATGGTACAGGGGCTACCATGCAAGGTCCCGACCTGCTCATCAGAGGAAATCTAATCATTCATACACATCCACACAATGATGGCACAGCCATCAGGAGCAATTCGGGGTTAAGTATCTTGCCCAAGGACACATCGACATGCGGACTGGAGGAACCAGGAATCAAACCGCCGATCTTCCGATCAGTGGACGACCCGCTCTACCTCCTGATCCACAGCTGTCCCTAAAGATCAGGTTAATACACGCCCTACACATTCATTATCCACCTATACACGTCTTTTCACTTATAGACCCTTTTCAAGGCAGACATTTAGGGCCCTATTTTAACGATCTAAAGCACATGGTCTGAAGTGCATGGCGCAATTGCATTTAGGGTGTGTCCAAATCCACTTTTGCTATTTTAACGGCGAAAAAATGGTCGATGCGCCAGGCGCATGGTTCAAGGGGGTTGTCCATAATCTCCAAATTAATCATGAGTGTGTTTTCGGCGTAACATGCAATAAACCAATCACAGTGTCATCTCCCATTGCCTTTAAGAGCCAGGTGCGCTTGCACCTTGGCGGATTGCTATTATGACGGCGTATTTGCCAAGTAATAAGAAGGAGCGCTTCTCTGCAGAAGAAAAGGATCTGCTTGTGCACAAAGTGAAAGCGCACGATTCATAACGAGCAAACTGGCCTCTGCTGCTCCTTGACCCTCCTATGGTCAGCCCCAGACCACCAATTTAAGATCCTGTACATTAATTTGTTGCAAATTTATCTTCGTTCGGTTTTTGAAAAGGTTTATTTTTTTAATTTGGTTTCTTTAGAATCATTTTGTTCAGTCACGGAGTTACAGGTCAAATCAGCAGGGTTTTAATTGCTGAAAGTATACATACTGTACTCTCAAAAATGTTAAAGAATATTTAGTTAAATATTGTTCACAAATTAAATCATTAATTTTAATCATGTAAAGAATCATCAACACAGTTATCAGGACTTGATCAGCTCTCCAAGGTTCTGATCCTGCTGCTGGCAGCAGCTAGAGGCTGTGCAGATTTATTTCCTTAGTTAGTTTAATCATTGTTTTCATCTCATTTATTTCCTCATGTCATCATGTATTGACGCTGCAGGAAAGTCGATCTGTGTCTGATCCGTTGTTGTCCGTCTGTTTAAATACCTACGTGTATTGCCACGATTTGGTCAAATAATTAAACAATTTAATCTGTCATTACTGTGATTAGTTAATTCTGATAAATATTATGACTAAGCATTATGACATGTATTTTTTAAAATATATTAATATAGACAATAATAATCTTTCATATTGTAAACCTTTTGCATGTTTGTGCGCTGCTGCGCGTCCTGTGTGTGTAACAAGCAGAGCATATGTTGTGCACCCACCTGTGTAGATGCATATTACTATCTTGATAATGCTCCCTTAAAATAACAGTGAAACATTGCGCCATTGAAAGAATTTAGACCAGGTTTTTGTTGGTCAATAGCGCAATCGCTCTCTGCTGCCTCAAGATAGCAATGCGCCAACAATGCGCCTGACCACACCTTACTTTTAGACCAACACGCCCATGGGCGCATTGATGGGCGCAAGTGGCATTGCTATTTTAACAACGTTGGTGCTGGACGGAAATGACAACTGCGTCGGTCTTAAAATAGCAAAGAGACTTGCGCTGTGCTCTGTGCCGCTCTGCACTGGGCGTAAGATAGGGCCCTTAGACTTTTCAAAGCAGGAAAAGCACAGTTGGCATTAATAACATTAATGATGGCTGCATTGCACTTAGGTGACCCAGTTCCAGGGTATTGTGCATGCTCAATCATGGACATGACTTACTAGGATACATAATTGAATGAAGCTATTGTTAGTATTATTATTTATAGCTTTCCTGCTTTGACAAGTCAAAATGTCTGTTGTGAAAAGGGTCTGTTGTGCCTGAGACATCTTCTCTGGACCATGTGGGTGAATAGAGATAGTGCTTGAAATCCACATAAATAATAAATACATAAAGTCCACAAGGGCCCTCATTTCTAGAGAGTGATTGGGGTGCAGTATTCACCAGCTTCACTTGGAAGATTACCCATAGTTCACATAGCAAAGTTGCAACAATGTAAAAGTTGGAGTCAGTGTAATATATAATATATATAAGTAATTTAAGAATAATTATAATAGTAAAATCAGAACAACCAGTCTACTTGCTACGCACAAGTTATAAGCCATTTTTTATACTTGTTTTTCATTTTTGATGTAGGTCTAGAAGTTTACATGAGTATGAGGTTTATATTGCGTAACTTATTAATACCATTACCATTAAAAACCATTCTGGGTTACAGAGTTAGGAATTTTTATTCATCACAATGGAAATAAGGGAGGTCTTAAGTCCCATCTAATAGTACACCTTTTATGCCCTCATGGCCCAGTATCCTCACAGACCTGACATAATTAACAAGTCATGGTATATGACAAAAGTCTGTGAGGGCTCAGCCATAGCTTGGTTCGGAGCAGAGGTTTAATCAGCCTGAATAAAAACACCTGTTTAACAAGCCAACAATTTCTCCAGATTATCCTAAACCATTTTATGTGGAGGTCAATCTAAAATTGAGCACACCTGAAATGTTGGTTTGTGTCCAACCTGTCTAGTCATCTGACTTGTCATGTTTTTTGATCCATCAGACTTCTTTTTAGCAATGCCTCCATTTTCCCTTAAATTAACTTGGTGAGTACAATGTTATTATTACTGATAGAAATGATGGACGAAACTACACAAATAAGACCCAAGCTTTAATTACCTAAAATTGTCCTTTAATCTTAGTGAACCTCCATCACCTCACAAACCTGATCTGATTACTGATTACTGACCTATTACAGGAACATTTAGTATTACAATTAAGGTCAAGTATACAGTTTATTTTAGAAAACTAACAAGATAATATCCGGTTGATAAATATCAGCCATCCAGAGTATGTATGAGACAAAATGGCTAACATCATGACCAGCTAACAGAAACCCTGATAGATGTAAGACAGTGGGTAAATCCTGGGCTGTGTCCGAAATCACTCCTTCATTCACTCATTCTATACTTTCTGTATAATAGACACTCAATAGGTTACTCAATTCTGAACAGTAAATTGAGATTTTGGAGACTTCGCCATTTTCATAATTACATAATTATATTATTATCAAAGCTACATTACATATTATCGAATAATTATGTTTTACACAAGAAAACAAAATTATTCACAAAATTATTACAGATTACAAGATAACAAATACACTTTTAACGTTATAATCCATTAGAGCCTAAATACACAAACACAAAATGATTGAACAGAGTAGAATAAATGAGAAGACTCATTTTCGGTCTTTGGTTGTGGCAAGGGTACATTTTGCTGATTTTTTCCAAGATGGTGGAAGGTTCCCCTAATTGATGTGGTGGAAGATTTCTAGACATATGATGCTGGCTTTGTGAAGATATTCATCTCTTATTTCAGAATACTTGGAAGCTCTGTCAGATAACGGTGAGAACACAGTCTTCTCTTGCTACCTGTTTCGATGGCCAGTCTGTATATTGTCAATGTTTTCATCAGCTTTTTATCAGCTATAGTGCTGAGATACAGGGCTACTGTGTAGCTGTGTTTTAGGGCCACATAACAATTGAGCTTGTGTTATGTTTTGGTCATTTTATTCCAATAGGTCAGGCAGTTTTCTTGTTGATTGTGTATAGTTTGTGCCAATGTATTGCTCTGATGCTCCTCAGTGTTTGTAATAATAGATGGTGTTAGTTTCAGGACCAACTGACTTCGGGGACTCCTTTCTATGTGTTCCTCCTGGCTTTTAAAGCTAGATAGTAAAGTGAGTGTTGGTCACTTGTTTTAAGGTGTTGCCAGAATTTGAAATGCACTTTTTGCCTTTCCTTTTCGTTCTTTCACAGCCAATTCAAAATTTCCTGTTGATGCTATTTAATTCCTAAATATGTGTAGTTTGTTTGTCCAACAGGAATGTTTCCAATGCTTTTTTTGAGTTTTGAGCCTTTTCTGTAAGATAACTGCTCTGGTTTTATTAACATTTATTTTCAAGACCCAAGTGTGGCAGAATATTCCTAAAATAAAAAAGCTTTGCTGAAGTCCTTCTTTTGTGGTTGACAGCAGAGCTAGCTCATTAGCATACAGTAAACATCTCTCTCTCTCTTCCTCTCTCTGCAGAGGCAGAGCAGAGCAGCAGTCCGAGTCGTACAGGAGTGGGCTCTGATCAGGAGGACAGTCGAACCGCCACCATGGGTAATATGAATTGTGAGAGTTTAGAGGATCATTCTGTTCTTCAGTCTACATAAGAAGATGCACTTTGTTCAAATAATTCTGTAATATACATGTACATACATAATGTTCATAGTTTTTGTCTGCCTGTGCTAGCTTTTTTTTCTTCATGGTCTGTTTGTTAATTGTCTTTTATTGGTTTGTCCAATAATATGAACCAATGCAATACATACCTACTACATAAATAGGTTATCAACTCAGTTTGATGTGATAGATAACTGAGAAACCAGAAATTAGGAAGAGATGAGTGTGATCAAGAAAATCAACAGGTCATCTGCATGAAGATACAATTTATTGCAAGTACCACTTGTCTGCTCTACCTACTGACAGTTTTGTATCCTTCGCACAAGGGGCTGATGTGATAAGGCAAACAGTAATGCAGGCAAACATTGGACATCATTGATGGGTGCCACATGCCTTAACAGCTGGTGGGAAGCACTGGCTTCTTTGTTAGGACCACTGCTCACTGCTATTGGATTGTGATATAAGGCTTTCAACATATTAGAATACATTTTGTTCCAGAACCCATATTCTGCATTGTGTGCTAAATTCTCTCTCTTGACACAATCATTATGCCACACAATGCAAAACAAAACCAACACTCAGAAAGAATATAAATGAAGAAAAAAGGGCAACAAATTGTAAAAGCAAGCCACAGATTAAATTGACCCATGGCTTTGTGCAGGGGAAAGACAGTGCACAGTGAAAGCACAAATAAAAGCATGAAGCACCTGGACAGTGGTGTGCTGTATATTCACACATCATTAATTAGTTCAGGATCAGGATCCGAATTGATTGACATTAACTAACTTCTGCTGCCCTGTGACTCACACACACAAATGCAATGTCAGTTTCTAACTGCTGTTGTGTGTTCTACAGATGGTCCAGAGTTCCAGGAGAGTTTTGTGACATCAGGAGTTTTCAGTGTTACTGAGCTGGTCCAAGTCTCAAGAAGTAAGTCTACCTTACCATTAGATTGTGCACCAACCCTTAACCCAACTTAAGTGTCACCATTCATTATTATACCAATGCCTCATTTATGAGTTTGAGTTACACTGAGTGTGTCACATCATCAGACAACTCAAGGCGGTTGTATGATGCAGAGATGGCCATATGAGGGTTAAAAATACTGTGTATTGACAATATAACACTATATCCATCAAATTTGGGTTTTAATTTCCTTAAACAAAGGACTTTGGCTAACATGAAGCATCCATATTTGTTATCTTTTGCAGGTCAGACTCAAGTACAAGCCATATGGCTTGAGTCCACACCTCCTATAGTGCATGGTGGTGTTGGCCATTACAAAATGGAAGAAAAGAAAAAAAATGCAATAAAAAGACAGCAGATTTAGTTCACTTCAACCCAGCCAGTTAGGACGTCTGATTTGCATCATGTGTTGTGACATTTTGCATTAAATTATCCGAAAGATGGACACACAAGTATTGAGAGGCTGATATTCAATTTTCAGTATGTAGGTCATAACCACAGTGTGTGTTCTCCTGTGTGTGTAGCTCCAGTAGTCACAGGAGTAGGACCTAGTTTCTCTATGGGGGAGCTGCAGGGTCATCTGGCCTACGACCTCAACCAATCTGTCAACCAGCCAGTCAGCCTCAGACGATCACTGGCCAGCACCTCATCCAGCGGGTAATCAGATGCATGCACGCACAGGCACACACAGCCCATTGGTGTGAATAGTTTTTATGTGTATTTTTGCGTTAAGTCCTAAACTAAAAGATCTAAAAACAATAAAGATTAGTGTTTAGATTAGATAAGAACTATGAAGGAGATAGTCAAAGAAAAACATCTTTTACTGATCAGTAGCACTTTAAGCCATTGGCCTCAACAAAACTACCCAAGAAGACCTATATTTTCCTAAGCTTTCTGATTTCATTATTTCACACATCGCACCATGAAACCGTGGTCTTAAATGTCTGTGTCTGTATGAGTGTCTCTATGTGTGTCTGTAGGAGTAAGCGTCATAAGTCTGGCTCTATGGAGGAAGAGGCTGACAGTCCAGGAGGGGACTATTACCACTCACCTTCCTCTCCTGCCAGCAGCTCCAGAAACTGGACTGATGACATGGAAGGAGGTAAATGTAAAAGAACAAGAATAAGACTATAGTGACCAGTGTTTGTTTAAGTGACACAAATAGCATTCATCACTAAAGCATGAGCATAACTGATTATGTTACCGACATACTGAACTCATCGTCTGCCAGCTTTGTTCAGCACCAACACTGTTGATCCTTATAGATCCATACTGAAGGACCATACCATACTTAAGTTGCTCAGTCATTGTATCACCAGCAATTATTGTGACATGGAAGAAGAGATACTACAAATCTTTAAAAATATGTATTATAATATGTACACCATGCATCACCTTTATGATGAGTTACTTGAACAATAAAATAGATATGCATCCCCTTTATTCTATTTTGTAGATACAGTATCCCAATAGTGAATTATAGCATCAAACATCAACTCATGTGCTACTGCAGAAACAAGCACATGTATAAATATGAACTCACATATTCTTAAAGACATTTGGAAATAATTGTGTAAAATGATTTAATGCTCACATGACATTATTACACAGTAAAGTAAAATATTTCACTCTCTAGACACAATTCACAACTCATTTGCTTGCTTCAGTTGTCATGGATAACTGAAGTGAACACTCTCCCTCTCAGGGAGAAGGTAAACTATATTCCCTCTGGCAGCTAATCAGTCTCAGGGTGACTCTAACCACACAGATCTTTCCCAGCAATATCCCACAGGTGTCATCGGGTGTCCCAGAGGTGTCACCATGGAATCTCAAAATAGAGACAGAAACTTAAATCCACCAATATAAATCAAAATCTGTCAATCTCGCTGAATTTGTCATTGAAACTGTGACATGCTGTGTCAAATGAGTAGATAAAGTCATATTGCAGGGATGCATACATCAAGTTCTGTGTGCAGCTATGGATCCCGACCAAAACAATTTACCATTTAATTTATTTACAGCCCTCACTTATGGCCATGAGCTTAGTGCAGTTCATTTTATTGGTGCTACCTTTGACTTAATGTTGACTTGTGAGGTAATTTTGGGCTTAGGAGCCCCTTTCTAACATGCTTGAGTTTGGGAGAGTGGACTGAACAGCAGCTACTTTGCTCTGAAGATCCAAAACAATGCTAATTTGTGGCACATTGTGCCATTATGCTGTCAGTGTTACTCCTGTTTCAAACACACGCATTTTAAACTGGCCATTGTAACTACAGAACATAAACATAACAATGATTTAGTCACACAATGCTTTGGAATGCACACATCCATCATTAAGGGGCAGCTGTGGCTCAGGAGGTAGAGCAGGTCGTCCACTAATCGGAAGATTGGTGGTTCGATTCCCGGTTCCTCCAGTCCGCATGTGGATGTGTCCTTGGGCAAGATACTTAACCCCTAATTGCTAAGAATGTGTGTGAAAGATTACATTTCCTCTGATGGGCAGGTTGGGACCTTGCATGGTAGCCCCTGTACCCATTCAGCATATGAATGTGTGTCAATGGGTGAATGTGATTTGTAGTGTAAAAGCACTTTGAGTGGTTGGAAGACTAGAAAGGCGCTGTACAAGTACATTCCATTTACCATTACTTGATGCGTACAAACAGAGGAAACAACACCAGACAATGTGAAAATGCCTAATATTAAATAAATGAATGACATTCAAATACTGATGGCTCAGTAGATAAGTGTTTCTGACCAGTCAGGAACCAGAACCAATATCATTTTGAGACCTGTCTCCATCCCTACTTTGTCTGTGTGTGTTAGGTCTATCTCCTCCAGTGAAGAAGACAGAGCTGGACAGTCCTTCTCCCCAGGAAGACTCACCGAGACTGGGGTCCTTCACTCAGCACCACCGGCCAGTCATAGCTGTTCATAGCGGTCAGTAGCACATGCACACCTGCGCGCACACACACACACACACACACACACACACACACACACAAACTGTGCACATTCAGAATCAAGTTAATAAGTTGATATTTTACTCCCATAACAAGAACACAAATAACAAAATATAATTTATTGTTTCTTCTCTTTCTCTCTGTCCAGGTCTGTCACGGAGTCCCCACCCCTCCTCATCTCTTCATTTCCCATCCTCCTCCTACTTCCCCCACGGAGCAATCCGCTATCCTCCTCACCTGGCCCAGGACCCCTTAAAAGATCTGGTCTCTTTGGCCTGCGACCCTGCCAATCAGACCCCCAGCTCAGTGAGTACAACCTGTCAAAAGATCAGCTCTAAGATGAGTATCAAACATGTTATCAAACGTGAAATTTGGGAATGGAAGATGTGGAGTCGTGTTACAACCATAAACTTAAAAAAAGCATGAGAAATTTAGGGCAGCTTAGACAATGTACATTCGAGTTACAACAACCTCCTGTTTCATGGCAAAACATCGAAATTCAAAGTGTTGCCATGGCAATGGTGTTCCATGAAAACTCACAAGCATCACAATATAGCATCATCAATTTCTTAGAGCTTTTCTGACCAAATTTGAGGCAGTCTCCTAGGCAGAGCTTGTAAAAATACAGAACGTGAACTGGCCAGTGCCAGTAGGTGGCACTATGACCATGACTCAATATTGACATGTAGCATGAGAAATTTGGTGCAGGTTGGACATTCAAGTTACAACAACTTTGCCACATGGCCACAACAACTGCGTATCAGGATTTTGATAAATTGTCATTGCAAAGGTCCTTTGATGACACCAACCAAATATGATGTCGGTCGGATTAAATCTCTAGGAGGAGTTTCTTAAAATACAGTGCCTGCGAATAGCAAAAACTGTGCAAAAATTACAAAGTAAATTCAAAATGGCTGACTTACTGTTGTACTTAAGGTACAACAGTAGGTCCAACAGGCTTTTTAGTGTGTCTGGACATGCTACATGTGCTTACCGAATTTCATTCATCTACATCAAATTTAAAGGTATGGGCTTTGACTTTAAAATTTTTTGGGGGCACCCTTGAGCCATTTTTTTCATGCCCCAGTCCAAGACCCATATAATATATTAAGTTTTGACACTTCTGACACATGTGCCACGTTTCGTAAGTTTTCAAGCATCCCTAGCCCCTCAAAAACAGCTTCCTGTTTCATGGCAAACAATGTGTTGCCATAGCAACGGCTTTTGATGAAAACTCAAAAGCTTTCAAAATTTTAGGTGGATCTGGTTAACCTGCTAGGAGTAGTTAGTGAAAGTATGGGGCCTATGACTTCCTGTTGCCAGTATGTTGTGCTATTTCTATGATTCAATATTGGCCTGTACATGTCTTCAGACCAGGAATCTTATCAAACATGTGAAATTTGAGAAAAACCTGACAATGTGGAGTCGAGTTATGTAACAGTTTCTTCTGCAATGGCGAAACATCAAAATTTGCCGCATCGCCATGGCAACAGCGTTCAATGAAAACTCACAAGCTTCACTATATCGCATCCTCACAGTCTTAAAGCTTTGCTGACCAAATTTGAAGTGGATCTGTTCAACCTGCTAAGCAGAGGTCATAAAAGTGCAGCACCTGTAAGCACCTGCAAATGGTGAAAAGTGCGCAAAAATTGCAAAGTAAATTCAAAATGGCTGACTTCCCGTTGGACTTTGCGTATGGGTCCAAGAGGCTTTTTTATGCATCTGGACATGATACATGTGCCTACCAAATTTTGTTCATCTACGTCAAATCTAAAGGTGGGGGTTTTGACTTTTAAATTTTCTTGGGGGTGCCATTGAGCCATTTTGCCACACTCATGCCCAGGACCCATAAAATATTAAATTTTTATCACTTCTGAAGCATGTGCAAGTTTCATGAGTTTTCAAGCTTGTGTAGCCCCTCAAAAATGCATTTGTTTTGGAAGAATAGAGAACAATAATAACAATAATTCCTTCAATTACAAGAGGGCCTTCGCACCATTTGGTGCTTGGGCCCTAATAATCTGGTCTGAGACAAAAACGTTTGATACCAGTTAGCAATACTTACTATATTAAGTGTGTTATATTGTTAACCATTTTTTAAGCTGCAACCTCCTCTGAGATTATACTAGGTGGATAATGGCAACATGTGGTGGATAGGCTGGTAGAATTGGAGGCAGCTGGGAGCTGCGGCAGCGGCAACCACTCGCTGTCTGAAAGTACCTTAATAACAGCAGCAGTTTAGACCTGCAAATGTAGACACACCAATGTGCTCCATCTATAAAGACAGTAAAAGCTGCTACAATGTTGACAGAAACTAAAACACCACAATAAAATAAACTAGTCACAAGTCAGTTCCATGAGGTTCTACATAACACTATAAACAACCACTTAATAAGATGAGTCAGTAGCACCTACGTTTTTCTTACACACTGGACATGTACTGTGTGATGCATGTATGTGCCACTCCCTTTGAGTCCCTGTCTACACATCATAGTTCTAAGTTTGCAATTGCAAACCTGATCAGTAAAAACTGCTTATAAAAAAGGCTTTTAGCTTCAGAGTGCAAAGAAATAATAAATGTTTTGGATGTATACTTTAGGGCTACACTCACCAACTGTAGAGTTAAAAATGAATGCAGTAATACAGCATGTTAAATATGGGTAAATTATGTTGTCTGTCTCTGATTTTTCCAGCTGAATGGCAGCAACCAGGTTAAAGTGCCCAGTCACTACATCTCCTCTCAAATGTTGGTACCCCCTGGGCCAGCACCCTCCCTGGCTCCTCCTCCATCCTCCCTCCCCAGGCCAACACTGTCTGCAGAGTCCAAGGCCCCTACCACCTCCTCTGATGGGGGAGCAAACTCCCCCACATCACCCAGTAAGTGGTCAAAACATTAACAAACTTCCACTGACAGTACAGATGTGTGTCATGACACATACTGCATACAGTATACATTGCCTTCCAATGGGTGTTAGAATAGAATATGTTACCATTCATAGTCATGTATTTGTTTATATCGAAGTGCAAAAAAGTTCAGAAGATAGATAACACAAAAAGTCTACTGGTGTAAAGGCTCCTGGGGGGTATTCCAGACTGACGGTTTGAGAAATCCCAAACTAAATTGATTCCTGACTGGAGAAAGAGATATAGTATGTGTGGCATATCCTGAACAACTCGGCCTACTTTCACTGACCAAGCTACGCATGTTCAAATAAACAAAGACAATAACAGCAGTTCCAGAGCAGCAGTGTGTGTTTTATAAATCAGTTGACATAGTTACAGTAATGCGTGTATGCAAATTTCTACAACTATAAAGTTGTGTCTTGCCTTGATTACTCATTCAATATTTATTTGATTTTTATTATCAACAACGCCAATTGACAATCAACTATTGTCTGTGTATCCAGAGCGTGATATAGTTTACGTCATAAACAACAATCCATTGTTGTGCACTAACGATTAAACATAAAGGAGCCATATCAATGTACTGGGCGACATGTTCCCACATTATGGTGAACCAGGCAATTGTAGTTCCTCTCAGCTCATCAAACAAATAAGCGTAAACACAAAACTACATCCCCGGAGCATGTTCTAGTGACATCTGCCCTACACGGAGCTAGTCTGCACAGATCTAAACTGCATCTGCCGAGTGGTTCAGGAGTTACGTACTCTCTGTGATGATCACAACCACCAATTTAGTTTTCAAATGTAATTCATTTATATCTTTTGTATCTGTATGGAGTCTGTTAGGGGAGTCATTTTATATGCACTATATACACAGTAAATGGGGCAGCTTTACTAAGAAAATGCTTAGCACAAATATACGCTTTCATCACATGTGATGCTGTAGTCTGTGTGCATTCAGCACTTGATTTACTAAGGCAGCAGTTCATTACGCAGGACTGACTTCATTCTGAGAGTGAAGTAGAGCTCAGTAAGTAGTTCACCAAGTTTAGAAAATAAATGACCACTTATATTAATGCGGAATAAGTCAAACAAACCTCGTGGGATAATATAGAAGTGATGGCATAACATGTTTCCTGTACCTTTAAATCAATCAGTTGAAACTGAGCCCGGGTTTCAATCACATTAAAATATCCCTAACAAACCACTAGAAACGTATCTCACCATGCATTTAGTTGTGACAAATTTTACAGAGAGGTGATGAATAAGTGTCAGGTCCAGCAGCTCAGAGCGGAGCAGACGGAGGTTTAGATGGTGTTAGAGGTGGTGGGAATGGAGTGATGTTAATACTGAGGTAAAATGCTCATTGTAATTCCTGATCAACAGACAGAGCAGTCCAGTTCAAATTCACATGTCAATTTAATGACACAAAGCATAACACCCAACCTCTTTTTTGTTTGCTGTTACAAATTACTCACATATATGTTAGTTTTATTATTAATTATAGCTTTTTTTTTGGGGGGGGGGGGGGGGGGGGGGGGGGGGGGGGCATGCTGGTTGTTGTGAAATATGTCTGGCTTCATCACAACATTGCTTCCAAACCAGAGGACCTACAGTGGAGAACACTCTGCTTGTTAGGCTACTCAGGCTGCGTCATTTGCTAACACAGGCTAGCTCTAGATACATCTTAACCGGCTAGCACCTGCTGTTCAGGCTCAGCACCAGCACTTCGCTTGCTGGCTCGTTCTACAGCAGGCAAGCTGAACTACACCAGCCACATTCCTCGTACTGCTCTGAAGCACAGACTGTTTTCCAGGTGTAATACACATGGTGATTAGAGGCACCCCACTTGGTATGATGTTGCTTCTCTCCTCCTAACTTGGGTGGTGTGAATGAGGGGAGACAATGTTGGATGCTCATGTCTCCTCCAGCCTCTATCTCCTCTCCCCACATGCCCTCATTCACCAGTAAGAGCAACCTAAGCACCCCCACATTACCGCACTGTTACACAGGCTGTTTCAGATGCGTTTCATATGTTGGCTAGAGGCACTCCACCAAGGACGTCTGTTGCCTGTTCCTCCCTGGCCTCTCATTTTATACATTCTTCTCTACCGTAACCTCAGGCTCGCTGTGTGTTTGTCATGCTTGGTGCACGGCGCACTCAGAGAGCTGGAGTTACACTCAGGTAACTACTATTCTCAGTGTTTTCTTGGTGAGACAGCCCGTCTTGCACGCACTGATCTCCCCACTCATCTCATGTAGGAGAAGGAGCTCGGGCATGGCGCCATGCTGAGTGTCTTGTCTCTGATATAGTTGTCTACTAACCCTGCCAGCCACTGGGTGTCATGTGCAGCGTTATATTATAATTCTCCTATCTCCTTTATAACCTCCTACCTTCTCTTGCGCCCTACAGTGCCGGATGCATAGAAGTGCACAGCCGGGTTCCAGCATGGTAAATTAGCAATGATTCTGCCAAGGTGCCAGTCACAGGAGCTTTTATTACCGAGATGTGGTGCCCACTGTCCAAGGAATAAGATTATGATGAGCAGTTTATTTCCTCTTTCTTGCTTCTGCCATCAGGTGACTGTCACAATCACGCACTCTGTGGTTGTGAAGTCACAATAAATCCAGTGTGGGCCCTAACCCTCCAGGGGATATGTGCCACAACTTTTCACTGTTCTGTTTCCCACCTATGATAGATATTAATTATACTGATGCTGGAAGTAGAATGAAGACCCATTTCCCGGTGAAAATTACACCCTGTATATTTTTGGTGGGTGTTACATGTTTCTCATGGGATGGATATGCTGCTGGCTGTGGGAATTGAGCTATGCCACCCTTCAATTTCCCCCACTCCCTCAGGCGGCCCAGCCACTGCAATGGGGAGAGGTTCCCTGAGGGAGACTTCCTCTCTGTTTGCAACCCCATCAGCATTTTTTGCAGCTCATATCAACCTCATTTCAACCTCTTCCTGCAGGATGCTACAGAGGAGGCACATTCTCCTATTTGCTGCCAGTTCCTCCATTCTGGGGCATCATTCCTTCTTCCAGTTCCACTGGGACTGGAGGAGGACACAAGGAAAAGGAGGCATCACTACAGTTTTCCTCATATGGGGACTGGTTGACTGCTATGTCGCAAGATGGCTTATCATATGCTGTAACATATGCTGATGCATTCACCTTGTGACAGGTGACTGTCTCTACCTCTATTGCCTCACCACATGAAATGCTAATTTGCCTTCTCAGAGGTTTCTCAGCGCTTTCACCTCCTTTTTCAGCTATGTGCATGTTTTTTTGTGTGTGGAAAATGCGCCTAACCCTCTCAGAGTCAGGAGTCAGGAGTTCTGCCTTACATTGACAATTAGCTATTTCTCGACCCGTCACTAAATAAAGCTAAAGCCCACATGTCTCTGGTGATTTGGTGTCATGTGTCTGGGCCTCACTCCAACCACATACTAATGCTATGATAATGCTTTTCCAGCCAAGCCTGTATTTGGTCTCATTCTCCACCTGGATTTATACGTTACTTATGCATGTATATCAGATCAACGTCTTTTCTGCATCTGCTACAGTGAGTAGAGACAGCTGCTTGGGTCAGGGTGGAGTTGGTTATTCCTCTGATCTGACTGAGGTCAACCGCTCAGCTGGTCAAGCACCTACGGGCAGCTGCACAGTGGGCTTCTAAGTGTTGATTGTGTACAAGTGGAATTGCACCAGAATAATGGCAGATGATGCAGACTTCTCATCCCTACTCAAGCCCTTAGCAGTGTCACCTTCTGGAGCGCATTTGGTTGTCTACACCAGGTGGTTCTGGTGGCACCACCTCCCCACCTCACCACATTCAGGAATGGTGCGTCATGGCTTGGTCGTTGAGAGGGAGTTGTTTGAGAAACTTGCACCTCTCATGCTCCCATGCTTGTGCCCGCTGCAGGATATACACACTTTCTTCACAGGCTGTATGAGTTTTCGCCACTATTGCGGCTGGTCATGATAGTCTCAACTGCTTCACAGCCAAGAGCCATCCGCTCATAAAAGGATTTCTCTGGGATGTTTGCAGACTGAGAACCTGCCTGCTGCCTGATTCTACAGTGGAATCTCCAGGCGGTTGCAGAAGGTCCATCAGGCCCACCTCCTGAGCCCTTGGACACACCTGAATTTTTTGTTTCTGTCAAGACAGCCCCTTTTTAGCCCTTTCCTCTGCCCAGAGAGCAGGGGATTGTTCAGCATTGCCTGTGAGTACATGCGTAGTCCTCTACTGGGTGGATGCTACCTCCTGACTGGGTGGTGAGTGCAAAGTTCTGTCGCAGGGTGTCAAGGCAGAGCCTTGGAGGGATATACCAATAGCAAAGCCCATTAGAGGGCTACGGATATACTCATAGAACTGGAGTTACATCCAGATAACTACTGTTTAAACATTGTTCAGTGAGTCAAACAGCTATATAGTTTTTTGATGTGCTTCACTGCACACGCTGTGATCTGTCGCTTTGTCTGTCTTGTTTGATTTAATTAATAAAAAATGTTTTTAAGTTTTTCCTGTACAGTTTAGCTGTGTCTGAGAAATCTTCTTGGTTTCTAACCGTTGCCTCCAGCTCTCTCTCAATGGACTCCTCTACACAAATACGAGTGAGAGCTTGGACATGTTACTTTGTCCAGAAAGCGTTCTCCACTGCTCTTTTTTTAAGTATTTGTTCTCCTACTACATATGTAAAATGGTGGTTACCATTGTTTTTTGTTGTTGTCGTCCTTATTGTGATGTGATGTCACATCTGCTTGACCAATCACAATCAACAGTACTGCAGGCAACCCCTCAAATTACCTGGAACTTACATTTAGTTTCACCTCCTGAGCAGGTGTCCAAAGTGTGGACAGAGGGAACAGCGTTGGTTTGTGAATATAGTGTCTGGCAAATTTGCCAGTTCCACAATCTGGAATACCTCTCGGGTCAGATGTTAACATATCAGCTGGGTGGAATTTGTTCTCCCACCTGCAATAGACAGACAATAAAGAAAGAGATGAGCTGGGCAGTACTCTGTCCAGTGTAAGGTAGACTCACCAACATGATATCTGTTGCCTTGGTGGTCTATTTGGTATCCTTGGGTACAACATAAAACAACCTTAAACTGAGTGGGAGTGTCTAGTGTGAGGTGAACCTATTTCAGCTGTTCAAAGATGCATCAGACAGGGTGGTCCAGTGTCTCAGTCAGGGGGATTTGATGCTGTTCTCTGTTGTAGCTCCTGTGTGATACGGGCAGATTCTTACAGAATTTGTTAAAAGTAGTGCCTCATGCAACTTTACAAGACTGATGTTGTTAACGCAAACACCCTCAGCGTACTCGGCCCCTGGGACCCCCCCTGCCAATCGCTCCTCCTTCGTTGGAGTCACCCCTCGAGACCCAGGTGGACTCTACCAAGCCCAGGTTAGTACAGCTCATTTGACATTGTCAAGCTCAATTTAGGGTGGATTCAGTTGATCCTTCAACACCCAGATTATTGGAGAGTTAAGAGAAAAAAAATCCCATTTACTTCTACAGGAGGTCAATATCTCAGCCTATGAGACTTCTGCCACAACCAAAATACAAGAGAGGTGAATAACATGTGGATGCTGTGGATGCTTAACACAAATATTTTATTATATTTTTCCCATTTTTACCATCTCAGTCAAGTCAGTCTTTGTGCTAAATTAGAATGACTGAATATGATATCATGTTGTCACTCCAGACTTTATAAGCTGCCCTCTTATTCATGTTTCATTTTCTTCAACTATGTTTATGACCTCATAAAAGTGTGCTGTCTCTTTGACACTGTAGTAGCTTTCGATAACAAGTTAGTTCTCAATGGTCTAAATACTGTGACGTTGGCAGTCTGACAAATGAAATCTAAAATCTGTCAATAAAACAGTGCTTGTCAGACAATGACCATTTATTGGCAACTTTGATCCAAAAATATCAATGTCTCAGTAGCTTAAGCTGTGAAAACCCTGTATCAGTCAGACGGCTGTAAGCTAGGTAAGTGGGTCAGTAAGTGTCAGGATGCAGAAGTAGGGTGGTAGTGAAGTAGGTGGCTACAGCAAGTATGCAGTCAAGGTGGTAGGTATACAGGCTAGTGGGTGGGTGCATTAATAGGTAATTTAGGTAATTAGAAATGTGTATGTATATACAATATACCATATGTGTTGGTAATATATGTGGTATGATATGTGTTTGATCACCATGGCAACCAAAAGTACAAGATTTGTTTGGTGTTTGTGTTGTTTTGGGAGAGAGGCTACTCTACATTACGAGGGAATGCTGATGCATATTGGATGCCGCTCCTCTGCTAAATAGACAATTGACTGTGAACTTCACTGCTCGTGTGATTAATGTGGCCTTCCTGCATTTTGCTCAAGCTTTTTTATGTTTTTCCATTTTCTGTCTGTGTGTTTTGATCGCTCACTTAGTTGGAATACATTCTATCAAACTAGTGGACTTTGGGTTAAGTAAAGTAAAGTACCTATCTTCCTACTGGGATTTACGGATTTTGGATTATTCACCGTAAAGTGCTTCCTACCTTCTTTACTGGGATTTGTGGAATTTTGGATTATTCAACATATTTAACCTCCTCATCTCACTCGGTTCCATGTCAACCAATATTGTAATTGTTGGTGATATGAATATACATGTCGACAAACCCTCCTGTCATTTTGCAGTGGAGTTCCTGAGTCTGATTGAGTGTCTTGGCCTGAAGCAGAATGTTGATGTCTCTACTCATACCGGGGGGCACACACTTGACCTGGTCATCACTGACTCCGTTCCCCACCTATGATCTGGGTGTGTCTGGCCACAAGGTGGTCTCAATGGATTTGACATTCCTGTCACCCGCGACTAAACCTAAGCTTCAGATGCTTTTTCCGATCTAGAAAAGCACTGACCCAGCCATCATGACTATGGACCTCCAGCACATCACCTGCCCACCTTCTGCATCAGTGGATGAACTAGTGGCATTCTACAGTAATTCTCTGAGCTGTGTCTTTGATCTTCATGTCCCTGTCAAGATGCGTGGGGTCAATTTTTCACACTCTGCTCCCTGGTTCACTCATGACCTGCGGAAAATAAAAAGAACTGAACGTGTCATGGAATGACACTTCAGATGATTTGGCCTCACTGTCCATAAACTGCCCTTCCGTGAACACAGTGAGTCACTGTAGCATCCAGTCTGCCCTCGGTCCAACATGAGAGGAAAAAGAAGTAGCGCTGCCCAGAGCCACTGGCAGAAAATGAAAGATGCTGTAATTTTCACTGTAGGACTGTCAATATGTCACTATATTAAGTTTTAATATTTTTTTATGCGAGAAAGTAAACATTTAGATTCCTAACATGTGATCAGTTTATCCAAATAACGCCTATTTGAAATGTTGCGTCAACGTTGTTGTAGACGCAACTGCTGCAGCAGCCACTGGCTGGGGAGATGGCAGGCCATCTTAGCTGCATGATCTAATGAACTGATGTCTGCAGCTCTTTGGTAATTTACCACTGGCTCTAATGTCTCTATAGCATTTAGATATCTTTATGATGCCATAGCACAAATTCACTGTAAACAGTAAGCTTTACTCTATATTCAGTGAGTGATAATGGTGGTGGGGTGATGTGTTAGGGATGGGGGGTACTGTGCTTTCTGGTGATATGCTGCCCCCTATTTGAGTGGATCAGGTGGCCAAGTATTGGGCCTTTTAAGATGCTCAATCATAGTTCTACTCCAACCTAAGTAATAACAATGCTGGCAACCCTAAGCATCTTTTTTTTCACCATAAATCATCTCCTGAAGCCGCAATCATCTTCCCCAGTTGAGGCTACAGAAGAGCGATGTAACAGCTTCATTGACTTTTTCATAGCCACAGTCAACAACATCCACTCTCTGATGTCCAGCTCTTCCTCTCTGCCTCCTCTTGTCATCGACCCTCTGTCTGGGAGCTCGCTATCTCTACTTCATTTTACTGGTGTCAGGTAGAGCCACATTGAGGAAATCCTAAGGGAGATGAAACAGTACTTGTGCCCTGGACCCCATTCCTACAGATCTACTCAAATCATACATTCCCATTCTCAGCCCTCTGATCACCCAAACTGTCAACCTCTCCCTTCAAACTGGTAGTGTTCCATCTGCCCTCAAGGTCGCAGTCATCCACCCTTCCTCAAGAAGCCCACCTTGCACCCAAAAATTCTTGCCAACTAAAGACCTATCTCCAACCACCCTTTTCTGTCCAAGATGTTGGACAAGGTGGTTGCTTGTTTTTGTATGTGCTTCAGTGTTTCCCCTAAATGCTTTCAACAGTGGCGCAGTGCCACTGCTAAATGAGGAATGCCACTGCTGAAATTTCACATCGTAGTTACAAAATAATCACGACAAACACAAACCACACGCTCTTTGTCCGCTCCGAGCTGCTGATGTCATCTAGTGGGGAGAGAATGGAATGTTTGATTTTCCTTCTCTCTCCTCTGCTCTCTGTATGTCTGTTTGACAGAGGGCGGGGCTGAGCTACATACATGCAGAGCAGAAAGGCCATAGTGAATAGGATGAAGCTCTGCATTCACACCAAATCCAGCAATGCGGCACCTTCCTGCAGGGTTGTGTGGAGGTGTTGGCGTGTTTATTTGTGCTTTATATTGTAACTGCCATGAAACAATGAGAAAATGTTTTATTTCTCTGATTCACTGCTTTGTTCTCACTACCATCACTCCCTCTCTTCATTCTCTAGCTCACTTGACCACAGCGCCCTCTCTCTCTCTCTCTCTCTCTCTCTTTCTCTCTCTCTTGCTGGTGCTCTCAGCTCGCTCTGGTGTCATTGGGCCAGGGAGGAGGGGCCAACTTTAAATGTTGTGTTTACAGACAGCAACTGACAATTCCTACATAGTATGCCTTTAAACACAACAACCTATTAAAAAAATTTCAGTCAGATTTTCGTGCAGCACACAACAGATGGCAACTGATGCAGGGTCCCCTTCTCTCCTGATTCTCCTTGACTTGAGTGCTGCATTTGACACTGTGGATCACACTATCCTCTTAGAGCGCCTCACATTGGACTGTCAGACTCTGCACTTAAGTGGTGTTCCGCAACGATAAGTTAGTCATCAGCACAAATGGGAAGTCTTTGCATTGCTATGCTGATGATACCCCGCTGTACATCAAAATTGCCCCAAGCCCTTCTGCAGCCATGTCATGTGCCTCATCTCATCTTTTACGGTCAGGACATCTCCCTTTTCTCCTCAGTCACTAATCAGGGTGTTAGGTTTGACCCTCAGCTGACGACCATATAAGACATCGGTGCAAAACCTCTTTCTACCATCTCAAAAACACCTCCAAACTCTGCCCTTCTCTAACCCCGTCAGATGCAGAGAAACTTGTCCATGCCTTTATCTCCTCAAGACTGGACTACTGAAATGGGATCACAGGGATCCCTGGCAGGAGCATCCAGAAACTCCTGTACATTCAGAGCAGCGCTGCCAAGATCCTGATGAGAGTGCGAAAATACAAACATATAACACCAGTTCTGTTTTCAGTGCACTGGCTCCCTGTCTCCTTCAGGATTGACTACAAAGTCCTGGTACTCGCATACAAATCCATCAACAGACATGCGCTTCCCTACCTACATGAACTGATTATACTACAAACCTCCACCTGCACCCTTGGATCTGCTAGCAGGTTGCTCATCCAGGCACCCAGTACCAAGCTCCGCACCATGGGAGTCGATCCTTCTCTGCTGCACCACACTTGTGGAACAGCCTTCCTAACCATCTGAGGGGAGCACAGACCCTAGTGTCTTTTAAAAAAGGCCAAAAAACCTTTCTATTCAAGAAGGCTTTTTCATCTTAACTCCTATTACTCTTTTCTTTATGTTGTGTGTTCTATGTTATCTATACTGGAGCACTTTGAGTTTCACTATGAATGAAAAGTGTTGTACAAATTAAACTTATTATTATTATTATTATTGTTATTATTATTATTATTATTATTATTATTATTATTAAAGAGTAACATTTGGCCTTCTGTGTTAGACTGCAGTTTGCATTGTGTCGTGTCTGCTGCATTGCAGTGCCTCTGCTTCAGAAACACCTCAGCCAATACTGCTGAGCCAGGAATCCTCTCTCACTCTCTCTCTCTGTCTCTCCCTCTCTCTGTGTAATTCTAAAGTTTGTCACAACTAAATGCATGGTGAGCAAATTTCTTCTATGGTTAGTAATGACAACTAGGTTGTTATGGATATTTTAAGGTTGATGAAACTTGGTCACAGTTTCAATTTATGTTAGTTTTGATTTGTGAAATGAGTCAAAATTAACAGAAGAGGAAATTATGTTGCAAATCAGAGCCTGCATGTTGCAGATTTAGTGAAACTGGCCCCTGAATCAAAAAAAACTACAGAGCAGCTTCACTGTGCTCAGTCCAACACAAAAACAAATGCAGAATGCTGACAGAGTATCAGTGCTTGCAGTTTCATTGCATGTCACGGTGTGTCATGGTGTGTCTAATAAAATCTATAGTCTAATCTAAGCAATCTGTGTCAGACTGTACAATTTCCGTTTTGAGGCATGGGAGACTGTCACAATGAAGGCCTTTTGGATGGTACTGTATCAGAAAGATGTAAATAGTATGCAAGCAGGGACATGTAATTAACTCACATAATCCATCTGTGCTGCTCTCATGTTTTGAAAATGCAGCAAAACTAGCTTTGGCCATAACACTTTTTGTATTTATTCAGAGATTTAACCACCTTTCTCTTGTCAACTTCCATCCCACAACCCAAAGTCACACATTATACAAGGGGCCTTAAATGCCCAGAATTTTTAGCTCAAATGTGAAAATGTCCAGACAGGACACACTTCTTGCACAGAGGAAAATGACTGAAGCTCATTTTTAAATTTGATTTATTACTGACATGATTTAATTGGTGCCCACATGGCGTACTACAGTCTGGATTTAGGGGTAAACATCACAAGCACAGGAATTAGTTGTAAAAAATTTGTTATTTGTCATCACAGAGACAGTGTGTGATGACACCAGGGAGCTTGCCAAACCTAATGATAGAGTGCCCAACTCACCACTGTAAATAGTCAGGTGTGGATGAAGCTGCAGCCTTATTGCTGATAGGCTGACTGGAGAATTCAGTTTATTATTGATATTGACTGAAGATAAATGTGTTCTGTGCATAAATGTACTATGTACTACTGTTAGAAATCATAAAAGATATTTGTACATCATTAACACCTCAAATAATATGAAAATCTTAATAAAAGATACTTAATCTTTATAATTACTTACTTCAATTTATGTATAATAATATGTATAAAAGAGCATTAATTAAGAGATTTTACACATGTACATTTCCTTTGATGGACCCTGATATAAGGTTAAAGTTTTCTTATATACATTTATGAATAACAACAAATTTACAGTGTTTATAAAGCTGTTTAGACATGTTTTGTTTTTTTTACCAAGATTGTCACAAAAAGTATGATTTGAAAATCTTGTACTTAAGTGTGAGTGAAATGCAGGCTTGTGTAACCTTTCAAAGTGTTAACTGTGTGTTTCTCTGTGTTGCAGTCTTGGTATCTGGGCAACTGAGTGAACTCTGGAGAAAGGGTGATTGTCATGGCAGTTCTGTCCTGGAGGAAAGGAAACAATGTTGTCAAGACATTGCCAGAGAAAAAATATATTCAGCTTTGTAGAAGCATAACGTGTGGTCATACCTATATATAAATATATAGTGAAATATATTTATATATGTGTATGTACCCAGAAGAGACAGCCTTGATGGAAGTAGGATGCTTCTCTCACTCAGCCATTTTGCAGCCCCAGAATGAACTATGCTATATGACACTAAATGGCCACTAACGTGAGCTGTGATTTTCAAGTGAAAGCAGTGGATTGATGCAGATGTCTGGTTGGCCCAGATGAGCTGCAGACCAGACCCAGTTCTCAACCCACCAGATCCTAAGAAGCTTGTAACCTAACTGTGTCCCCAGGATGAGGCCTATTTCCCCGGGACGGATGTCAGCCTTTGCCTCTCTACCCTGAGTCTCCACACTAAATCCAGTATAAGGCCTCCTCCCTGGGACGGACATAGACCTCATCCCCCCTCAAAACCCAGAATGCCCCTCTCCGCTGCAGGTGCTGCTTATTATATATGCAAATAAGCCTCCCTTATTTTCTGAACGACAAGAAAGAGAGATCCTATTGTTAATATGTAATGTTTCTTTGCACTTTTTAATATGTTATTGATACGCCTGAAGAAAATGAAGAGTTGAAACAGTGCATTTTTTCTCTCTTCCAACCAAAAGACCGAGGATTTGTCTTTTTTATTGACAATCATCAGCCTGAAACCATTAAGTTGCTTTGAGAGGCTCATGTTTCTAAGACTGTTTGATTGTGCTTTTTTATCAGACAACAATGAGTAATTGTGGAATATAAGAGCTATATTCATGCCTTCTCCAACACAACACACAATCACAATGCTACAGTCAGACGCACAACCCTTGGCCGTTTGGAAGAAACATGCCGCTGCCACAGGGAAACAGCTCAGCAGAACTGAGAAAAAGCAAAGACACATTTAAACCAGGGTCATGTGGCAGCACAGCCAGCAGTAAACAGGCTGCTGGGGCTGACTGGGCTCAATGTGTTTGAAACTGTAGCATGGTGTGGAGTGTGTGTGTGTGTGTGTCTGTGTGTGTGTGTGTGTGTGTGCGTGGTCCAGGTATTCCTCACATTATAGAGACGTAAATCTGTTTACACAGTCAAGTTGTGGGGACTCGCCTCCCTTATGGGGACTAAAAGCAAGTCCCCTTAACGTGAATTATTAATTTTAGGGTGAAGACTTGGTTTTAAAGTTAAGGTTATGGTTATGTTAAGGTTAGGGTAAGGGTAAGGCATGTGGTGGTTATGGTTAAGGTTAGGATACGTCACCAGGAAATGAATGTAAGTCAATGTAATGTCCTCTGAAGTGATGGAAACACAAGTAAGCATGTAAGTGTGTGTGTGTTTGTGTGTGTGTGTCAGAATGTGAATATGGTTCCTGCATTTCAACACTCATCCCTGCTCTGTTTTGAGGAGATGTTACATAGATTTTGTTTGTGTCTCAGAGAACACAGTGACAGGGTTTGTACTTGTATGTAGGTTGACGCTTAGAAAGAGATATAGCAGGCATTGCACTATGATTAAGTTGAAATTCCTTTTTGAGAAAGGTGCGATGGCGTGGCGTGTTACCAAGCAGTGTGTTTTCCTTGAAGTTGTTGATGGTTATGACAGCAGATCACACACAAACTGACCTATAATGAGCACAAAATCCAGGTTTCTTTGTCCAGCTTGTGAATTAATGTTGGTCCAAAAGGTCCCTAAGAGGTTCTGCACTGTGTAGCTCATGACCTCAACCTGCACAATTTGTGGAGGAACAGTTGCAGTAGGTTTGGGTTCAGGTTCAAGCAAAGATGAGCTGGAGGTCAGCCACAGTGCTAGGGTTGGTTTCAGGTCAAGTCTTGATCCTTTACCACAGGCAACAAGCACCAAATCAAATATTTACAGTAAAACCAGAGTTTGTAGGCCATGAGCTTGCTTTTCTGTGTCCAACCATGACACAAGATTAGCATAGTGCTTTAGTGAGACAAAGCAATATTCTGTTATGACTGGCTTCTCAAAGCTCCAATTAGTCAATAATCTTTTTAAAGGCATTTAATAGCTTAAAATCTTACATGTAGCATTTGAACTGCAATTTGACAAATTTAGCATGTAATAGAATCCAAACATCCCTATCTGCAGTGACATCTCATAACCACATGTTCAAAGAAGTTACATAGAGTGAGATGTCAGTTCAAGGGATAGCAGCAACTCAGTCTCTGTACGTGTTGTTGTCAAAGATCTGAATGCAGAAGCAGAATAACCAGAATCAAATGATAAAACATATCACCATTAATATTTGTATGTAAAATTCAAGCAAACTCCAAATACAACAGTAGCAGGCAGAACATTTGCACCCTGGCCTTCTGATAATTTGTAAATCATTTCTTCGGGGATGAAAACAGATTTTTAGGTACTAATATTTTATATCTAGTGCCATGTTTTAATCTCTAAGGCTTTGCAACTATAAAGCAGTTTATTGAAGTTTGTTGACTGGTTGTATTTAGCTAAAGGATGGGTGTTTCTGTGTTGAGTTGCAATCAGATTGAATGATGAATTTTTGTCCTGCATTATTCACAGGAATTTGACGGGTGGAGTTTCTGCAGCCTGCAGATGTTACTCCATGAATCAATCCCATAGCGTTCCCTATATCCACTATTTACACAGACAGCGGTGACCGCTGTACGCAGCCTGAACAACATACCTATGTCCTGTTAAAAACAAGAATATTTTTCTCCATGGTCAGTGAAAATAGTGGATGCATGCGTTGGTTTAGCCCCAGGAAAACATGTTATCATTCCAGGCAAAAGCAAGTTTGACATGCATCCATCTCAAACAAACCTTTGAAGATGCATCCCACTGCAGTAAGAGATCATGTGATATTTCCCCTTAAAGATTCACAAAGTAAAATTCAGAGTGCTGAGGTCACAAAAGGGGCTACTCAAACAGCAAGTGTACTGACTGTACAGGACCTTGCTAGCTTGCAACGTACGCACGAGCATGTGTGTGGAGAATACAGTAGCTGTATGTGTTTGTATGACAGCTCATACTTGGAACTCACCAGGAACACCAGTTCTGTCTGATCATTTCCTCTAGTTTTTCTCTTTTTTCCTCTTGTCTCTATACGTTTATAAATGTTTGTGTCAAACAATGTTGGAGTAAGTGTGATTTTTTTTTTTTTTTTGCTGAAGGTGAAGCATTGAATTTGCGTCTTCTTGGCCCACTTGCATATTCCTAATGACTCTGTACGCAGTCAGACTGTCTTAAATTTGCTTTTCGTTCAGTCTGAACACAGATGTCCGTGTCTTTTCCGTTTGCTTTCCCAGGGATTGGGGTTAAATTTGATTGAAGTCAGTGCCTGCTAGGGGTTCAGATTTTGCGCTGAAGGTGCTGATATGAACTGGGTTTTTGTAGGGCAAGGTTTAAGGTTTGGTTAAAATTGGCTTAAAGCTGATGTATACTGCATGGTGCTGTTCTGGTCGCTGTGCTGACCTGAAGAATGCATGGCTGAAACTGATGATACCTCTATCCTGCTCTTCCTCTTCCTTCCCAACTCCCCCTCCCCTTCCTCCCTCTGTACCAGTGGATGGAAGGGCTATCTTTTTCTTTGAATTTTAATAATAGCCCTGTTGTTAAACTTCTATTTTGCACGATATTTCATAAAACACATTATGTGCCTTGCCTTTAGTTAAAGAACAATAATACATTATGGAAAAGTGATCCTACTTTTTATGGTACAGCTGGTAATGCTTAAAAAATACAAAAAAAGCTGCATGTGTGATTTCTTGACTTTAATCAGTGTAGCAGGTACACAGTTCTAGGTTAAACACTGACGGTGTGTTAGCTGGCAGTTGAGATACTAGCTTGAGTGTAAGCTCAAATAAAGCTTTCATTAGCTTCAGTAGAGGTTGGGACAGTGCTTATCCTCTACTCCCATCCATCTGAATCTGAAAATGGCAAAACCGCTGGTTTTGAAAGTAAAGTCTGGTGGTAAGTCCTGCCTAAATGTTCACATACGAACAAAAGCCATTTTCAGAGATGCTGTGCAGCTCTGTATACATCCTCTTTTAATATCAAGTATTGAATACATGCAAACACATTTAATAGTGTTTTTTGCAGAAAGAAAGTCCTAGACTTTGTTTAAATATTTTGTCAGGCATTTAGCCAAAATGGCCAAGCCCCTCAACACCATCTAATGGAAACATGTTGCGAATGTTCAGGTTTGGGCTTCAAGGCTCTGCAGCTCTGTGATTGGCCATTAGAAGACCGTCCATTTCCCTGTATGATGAATTTGACCACATGACTAATCATGTGACCAGATATTACAAAATGCCATAGGTGAGTTTTAGTTTTATATGGATGCATGCACTTAACACTATTCTTACTCTACTTGGCTTTTAGATTATTTTTAGTTATTTTTTGAGTTGTTATTATAATGTTGCTTGTAGGATTATAGGTTTAAACACAGCATTGTGTATAAAAATATGTACAACATGGACTTATCAGTTATAAAAAAGAATGTATAGAATGTTAAAGTGTTTGTGTATTTTAGTTTGGCTCTCTTAAGCTGGTGGCCAAGCCGCAGAGCAAGGGACCCATGAAATGGGAAAAGTGTGCGTGAGCTGGTTGCAAAGTTTAGCCATGTGAGGGATGATGAATGATGATGGGTGAAAATGGTAGTGGGACAGAGACAATCCTGGAAGTCAAGTTAAATTAGGGTGAACTAGAATGCACTCTAGAATGCAGAGTGCATACCTCTGCCAAGGCTGCACAATTGTTAAAATTGGTTATTTTAATAACAGACAGTGTTTAGAAAAATCTGTGACTGGATCTGAACCAAAATACACAGTGATAGACACTGATGTCACACTGATTGGCTGTTGGTAGCCATGTTTTTAAACTAAATCCTGTCATGAAATATTTCAATTACACACAAGTAACACTCCATTTCATTTTGCTGTAGCACTACCAATATGGAAAATACATTTTTATAAGTGGATAGATTTACAAAGTTTATTTGTAACTGCGCAATGTGTTCAATGTCAGTTTATGTCATAGGCCATACACATAAATAATTTGTGAGTGTATGAAGTGGTATGGCATATCAAAAAGCAAATGAATAGCCCATCCAAATGTCTCGTAGAAAATTTGGTGAAAATGGGATGAAATATGTAGTGGGATTGGGAAAAAAATTAATAAATGGCAGAATATCTAGTTAGCATGATGCTCCACCAGTTAACAAAAAGAGCAGTCTCTGTCTGCCTCAAAACACATATTTTCCTCCGGTAATGATGATGACTCACCACGTGATCAGAGCTGATAGAAAGTCCACTAGGATCCCTCAGGTATAAAACATACTGACACACAAACCTGAGGCCTATAGCAATATAATGCGACTCGACCAGACCTGATCAGACTAAATTTAGTTTGGACCTGGCTGGTTCAGGTCTTGTCAGGTCTTGGATATTAGCCACTCAGTGGACCCATGAAGACTTCTAGTTAGGAGTTCTGTCTGAAATTATGAGACAAAGTGAAAAGTGCTGTGTAAATGACCACAGGATGGTGCTATTGCTCCAGATACTACCTGAAACGAACACTTGTTCCTTTCCACCAACTTGTATTGAAATATATCTGGTAGTGCAGGATGAAGAACAGAAGCTGCTTGGTGGAGATTATACTACAGAGCTTCATGTCTATTGAAGAGCAACAGCAGCTTGATGTGAAGTTAATATTAGTGCTGATTGTGATTGTTCACTTTGAAAGCATATGACTTGATTCACGGATACCAGACCAAATTGTAATTTGGATTTAATGTTTGTACTTCTGCTTTCGATCAAATATGTTTTGTCTGTCCTTAATAATATCACCATGGGGATACAAGACTATATTTATATATCAGCAACACCAAGTATGAAGATGGATTGTGGTATTCACATGGCTGTCACTTAAAATTGCAAGGTGAAGGATATCTGTGAAATGATAAAAAGATGAAGCAAAGTGTTAACCTATGATGGGACTCACTGTGGTTCACTGAGTTGTGATGTGTTTGTGATTAGGTGCTGATTGCCTATTAGCAAATGCACTCCAGGAACGAAAGGGAGAACTTCTGGGCCCACAGACAGAAACAGATCATTCATAGATTAAAATGTCAGACTGCAGTCTGTACATAACCAATAAGAAAACAACTTAAGTCTCTCTAGTTTGATTGCCCCAATTAAAATTTTAAGGGGCAGACACAATAACACCAAAAAGCACTGATTAATATTGCCATATATTTAAATCACCTCTCTTACACAGCTGAAAAAAACTGTAAGCCATACAAATGTTAGGTATATTGTAGGGCCCATGTAGTGGATAATAGGATTCAAATTGAGTGGCTTTGTGGTTGTTGTGTGTCCCCCAGCTGATGACCAAGATTACTGTGTGCATTGTACTTTGGGAACTTTATTACTGCTTCATATTGTCTATTAGTGGCTCTACCTGTGGCCAAGATGGAAAAACTGATTTAAATTGTAAACCTACATCTGGAGATGATCTATGCACTATTTAAAGGCATAAAAGCAGTATATTGTCATCATTTGGTCATATTCTGCATGTATTCCTCCTGGCTGTCAGGAGAGGTTTGACTCTGTGTTGAAGCAGGTTAGAAGGTATGAATCATCTTCTATTCCCCTCTACTTTCTCTGTATCACTGACTAGCAATCTGACAAAGAAAATATAGAAAGAGAGCCAAATAGCTTCCCTACATAACACCAGCCAATTAAGTAGAAGACTAATGTTATGTGTACTGAAATGTGTCAGCTGTCCTGGCTCAGTTGAAAGGGTTTTAAGCTTGTGCAGTGTGATGTCTCCTCATCCCATTCTACAAAATGTACTACATAGAGACATTTGATTATTATAAATAAAATACTACCACCAAAGCCAAAATGCAACAAGACATACACTATGCCTATGTCTCTGTGACCGAAAAAGTGAAAAGAGAAAGAAAAAAAACATGGTAACCTCTCGGTGTGTTCATTACAAAACTTGGAGAGAAATTGCTCCACATAAGTTCAGCCTCTCATCCAACCGCTGTCCTCTCCTCGGGTCAAAGAAAGTTGGCATGCAAACTAATCACTTAATACTCTATTCAAATAAACCAGCAGGTCAACAGTATGGAAAGTGAAAAATAAAAGTGAAAAAACAAAAATCTCAACAAGCAGTGCCTGTCATTTTAAGGCTAGTTTGTATTCAGTTGTATTCAAACACTATATGGTGGTGTGGCACACTTTAGCCCAGGGGTTGGTGCTCAGTATTGAGAACATTACCATCTCTGACCAGTAGGGATGGGCTGTGCAGGTCATGAGGTGACAAGCCATAAACAACCCAAAGAGTTGAAGAAAATCTAGAGGAAACACTGACAGACTGTCTTTATCTGCATTTTGTGTCTAATTTAAGTTAAAAAAATAGTTCAGCTAATATATGTGATTTGTGATACCACTCTACAAAGAGGTACAAAAACTGTAAGTAGTTACCAGTAACAAGTATTTCCTGAATAGCCATTTGAGCATTAGCAGTAATGATCCAGTGTCATAGTGATAAGTTCCTTTATCTGATCCATCTTTAACTCAACATACTGACCTCATTTTCGCCTTTTCCACAGAAGACATTTTGACATGTCACAGTAGAAAAAGTACAGGTGTAAATAACGAAAAGAAGGATGGCTGAATTCCATTTAGCTGCTTAAGTTTTAGGGTCCTTGTATTGTGCATGCTGGATTGCTGTCACACTGTCACATCCTACTGGGACATTTGAATAGAACAGAGCCTTTGTTAATGATGAGTGGCTGTGGCTCAGGAGGTAGAGCGGGACGTCCACAAGTTGGAAGATCAGTGGTTCAATTCCCGGCTCCTTCAGTCTGCATGTCGAAGTGTCCTTGGGCAAGATACTGAACCCCCAATTGCTTCTGGGCTGTGCCATCAGTGGATGAATGTATGTGGATGGTTAGTTCCCTCTGATGGGCAGGTTGGGACCTTGTATGGTAGCCCCTGTACCCATTCAGCGTATGAATGTGTGTGTGAATGAGTGAATGTGGCTTGTAGAGTAAAAGCGCTTTGAGTGTACAGAATACTAGAAAGGCGCTATACAAGTACAGTCCATTTACCATTTACCATACTATTAACATCTGTGCTTTTCCTACCATGACAAGTCAAAATATCTGCTGATTCAATCAGCAACTCTAAATCAGGTTCTAAATGGGACATAACATATAACTGATCATTACATCCTTATTACATCTATATCAATTACTATAGTAATTTTAATATAATAATATTGTTTAATAAATGATTGCATCATACTGAGTTGTTGCTTGGAATGCATTGTTACCTGATCATTCATTTACCATTAATTACCATATTTGTAAGTTATTACTTATTTTGTGAGAAGGCAACATTGGATCATGAACCCCATTCCTCCTTTCGTTACTTTTGCTATGTTGAACAGCTATCAATATGGTGAGAACTACGCCTTTAGCCACCTTCCACAGATGGAATGAAAAGAATACAGTCCACATGGTCAGGAGGTGTCACTGTTATTATGTTCCCCAGGCGCATGTTTTCACTGTGCCACTGTTGTATGTAACGTATAGCATAAATGTTGGCAGTCAAAGCATTAGAGCAGTAAGATGACTGAGGTTATCTGAGCTTGTGCTCAGTGAATGGTGCTTTGAGGAAATTATTTGTTCTTAGTATAGGTCAATTGTATTATATTCAGTGCTCGTTTACATTAATACTCACTTCCATATAAGCAAATAAGTATTTGCCAGATAATTATTAAATAATAATGTGTACTAAGTTACGTCTCAGTATCATGCACAAAATAACTTTAGGGACACATGAATAGAGACTAATATGTACATAATAAGATGCGGTGTTTAGTTATTGATTATGTACTATTTAGCGTTTGATTTATTCATTTAAGTAAGTAGGCTATCTATAGGAACAAATCATTACATACTGGTTCATTAACATATCTGGCACTTTTTTATTATGTATTTTACGATCCGTTACTTATTCAGGAGCTATTAGTTCATGACGGATTAATTAGCTGCTTACTTTTGTGGAAATATGCGTTTCTATAAAAGTACATTGTCAAAGATTTATTGACTACATGTCGGTATTCATTGGGATAGATTTTGGTCTTAGGTTCCCTCTAGATTTTTCTTTTCTCTGTGGTACAAACCAAGTGCTGTTCTGACAACTGTTAGCACTGTTAGCAGAGAATAACCATTGATATACACTGTTAGCATGTGCTAAGTGCCAACAATGCAAACAATGTTTCTGAATAAGATGCACCATATCGGAATCATAACTGCTTTGTGATTGTGATTGCCAGGTTATGGTTAGTGTTGTAAGCAGTTATAACTGTAACTGAACAGTTGTACTTGCTGGAGGCAATTCCTGTTTGTTAGCAGCTGCAGACAGATGCTGCATGAGGAACAAATGGACTGTTGGATATCTAAACAATACATTTTTGGGAAGGTTTTTGGGGGATGTTTTCATAGAGGGCTCTTTTCTATAAACTATTATTGTGATTCAACACTCTACCCTACAGCTGCTGTTGCCTGAAAAAGTCCAATATGTGTTTCTTTTGCTGTTTCTTACTTGAATTGAAGGTTTCAATTGTTATTTTCAATGTCCCTGCAAAACCCTTTCTGTAATAGAGACTCACAGCAAAACCTTTTTTTAGTTACTGAATTGAGATTTTGTAGAGCTACAATGTATGCTGTGAAAGTGATGCCATATTGATTCCTTTCTGTATCTGTGGGTACATTGCTTCTGCATACTGTTTACTCCATGTGCTGAGGACACTTTGTAATGAACGGAAGAGTTGTTTGCCAGAGAACATTTTAAGGCTGTGTCATATTTTAAGGATTTTTTTCTTATAATTTTTCAGATATTATATTAAAGGACTGCTCTGCTTGCTTCCAGATATGTATCCCTTACATCAGAGAGAGCATAGGCATGAACAGCTTTCATCAGTTATTGCATGACTACAGTCCACACAGACCACAGTCCTTTTCACATTAAACGTACATTAGGGCATTATATAGTTCAGTTAGTGGTGGGATAACAACACTAAATTCTTGGTAATCAAAGGTGCATGATGAAGTCCCCCAATGCCTGAAAATAATAGACAAGGTGTAGGTAAAGCAGAGTGGCGTCCCCTCTCATGTGTCTATTATTTTCTATTGGAACCCCTCAGAGTGCATGGTCACTTCCCAAAGAACACATTAAAGAAAAGCTAAAAATCATCCAGTATTTAATTTAACCAATACTGAGAGTATCCAGGTTTAACTGCCAAATAAAGCATTAGTCCAGCACATATCATCAGTGCTGTTGCTATGGTTACTCAGTCTAATAAGGCCAGGCCACCAGAATTATCTTGTCTAATTTGACTAACTTGTCCTGACAGCCAATCAGAAACAAGCAATACTGCACAACTTGGTATCCCAATATGAGAAAATAATAGATGAGGTGGAGGCATGTTTTGTCTCTTCCTGAATGCATTATATTCCAGATTGGGAGAGTTTAGAGTGCATCATGGTTCTTGAACCATAGCTACTTACTATTTGTAATAAAAAATAAAAAATAATAAAAAAAAAGAGCTGGAGTGCTGACATTAACCCTGACCTGAGAGTTTCTCTGTGGAAAGGGCTGCTGCTCTGGACTGGATGTAGTTTTTTAGCAGCTTTAGAGTGAGCTTTAAGTACTTTTTCTTTTGGATGTTTTTCAGCAGAAACAAACATCAATAATCAACCTTTATTTATATAATGTAAACTGTTCCTCTAAGGCTGCATTTAGACAAGGACAGGAAATGATGTCAAAACTGTGGCATAGTTATGTATTCTCATGGCCATATAAACTGAAGTCATGGACTGTCAATTGTCTGTTCAGATGTTGGACTTTCTGTTCCTGTTTGAATGTATCATAGTTTGAGTGACAGCTGTCTCAGTCTGTGTTTCTGACCTGATGTTTTTCATCTGCTGTGGGGGATATTAACTTCTTTGAAAATATGTCATTATAACCATATTTAGCCATTGCTTTCAGCAAATGCTGATGGATTCATTATTGGAAATGAGTATGTTTCCCTATGCAAAAATATACCATTAATAAACAAGCTATACCACAACTCAGCCAACAGGTGTACTGTTTGTTTATTTCATTCATATCTGATTGTATCACATTGACCCTGTAGCCTTGCCTGCACTCTTTGCAGGCATTCAGACAGCTGTGTGTTAAAACAACACAGGGGGCTGCGTTGGTGAGGGTGTACTAGTGAGACATGGAATGCAGGAAGGACGGTTTGAGTAACAGATCTGTGAGTTTGAAGGCTTATCAGATGCCAAAATACTGCACAATGGTTTATTATACTAAGAGAAAGAATTTACAACTCTGGATAGTTATGACAGAGACAATCATTTTATCCTTTCTCACGACAATCATGATAGCGCAGAATACAAAGTAATCCACCATGAATGTGCACTTGCATGTATGTGATTGGCCACCACAGCACCTTGCTGGAGAACATCAAAAGTCATCCAGCAATTGGCAACCCAAAGGCAGCTTAAAGGTAAGTTAGGTCAGGGCTAGAGAATGGTGTCACATCATGGGGCCTCAGTAGATTCATGACAGCACAGCCTGATACCCACTGTAGGGCCTAATGATAGGTCAGAACATCATTTAATGTGAATGCCAGGGGGTCAAAACATCTACAGTAGCAGTGATGAAACTTCTGGAAGACATTGTCATCATCTGATGCCCATAGCACACAATGTCACGTCATACAGACAGAGGTAGTAGTCAAGTTACAGTAGCTGGAATGTGTCAATCTGAGAACCAATGTGATAAAACTACTGCATTTCTGAATGGACCTGCGTGATTTCTGGGAAATAGGACTGTGGCATGTCCAGCAGTCAGTAATGTGACATGAAGACACCTGAGCTAGTAAGTGGACCTTTTTCATTATTTTGTTGCATATACTGTTCCCAAAAAATGAGCCTCCATGATCAATAACATCTAGCCTCAGTGGAAAAGGGAGAAGCTCTACCATCTTCCTGTGGTTATGATAAACTTGTTGGGAAGCCAACTGCTTCACCACCAAACTACGTGCACAATAACATAAACAACCAACTGTCAGAAAAAAAGCTGATTATTTAAATAACCTGGAATTAGGAATGTGGTGAGACATGTAATAATGGGACACTCCATTGTCTAGCCAGTTTGAGAGAGCCCCCTCTCTAGCTCTATGGACCTCTCATTCAGGAAATACTGATTGTGTCCTTGTTTTGATATATAACTCCATGGAGAAATAATACCAGTTGTGTCTGATATGAGGCTTATAATTTACAACTTTGTGGACTACTGTTATTGGCCTGCTAGCCATGCTAGTTCCCACAGTATATACTTACAACCCTGCCCCCTCTATTTCCTGTCGTGCCTATTCATGCCAGTAAATTGCACCAGGTGAATGTCATCTGACCACACCTTTCAGGATGTTGCAATGCAGAAACTTCAAAATAAAAGGGCACAATAATATGTTACAAACACAAACCTGCTCAATTTCACTGAAAGATTGTGTGACAAAATACATTTTTAGATTCAAAATACTTAGGTTCTGTATGTGACAATTTCCAAAAATCCTGAACCTGTTGAAAATGCTACAATAATTAAGTCCCGGAAATGTAAACATCTCAATAAGATTCAAGTTGAAATAAAACAGACCCCTGTCTTTGGCTTTGTAACAGCTTCTGTCTCTCTAAAACAGTTATTGGAATTGAGATATTCCTGAATGAAGCAGCATCTATGGAGCACAAGCAGCAGCAACAAAGCCAGAAAGAAATCATGTGAGAGACGACAAGCCACATCAGCTGTCCTGTCTGACAGACATGCAGTTATACAAGAGATGCAGATGTACCTGCTTATTGAGTACAAGTATGTGTGTATCACAGCTACTGCTGCATTTTAATAACAGGACAAAATACTGCATGGGGGCACAATGCAGAGTCTGAGAACAGGCTTGTCTGTTGATATCTGGTTTCTGTGATGCTTTACTGTATTCTTTGTATTTCCTGTTGTACTGCATACATGTACACTTAGATATGGAGCTTGGTTTCTTTTGATAACTTGACTAACGGTATTTATATTTGACTGGTATATATATTTGTTTATCACTGTAAATAATGTTTCAATATACTGTAGTTTAAGTCAGGGCAAGGCAAATGTGGCATCTTTTTCTTTACTTTTATGGTAAAGTAATCTTCCTCTCCAACATGGCGATAACTAGACAGAGTGTCTTCCCAACCAATTTCAATGATGTCATCGTCAAATTATCTTTGTCAATCTGTGCTACTCAGCCTGTTTGTATGCTCCATGTCAGAGATGAAGCCAGCAAAAAGCCAAGAGACAAATTTAATGGTGCAACATGAAGTAATGGCTTAACTGAGAAAAGTTGTCTTTTCACAAACATTCGGTCATCATTTTGATTCCCCTCAGATTTTAGGGTGCATTAAGGAGTTTTCGTTTTTGAGTAAACTGTCTCTGTGACAGGCAGGGTACACATCAGAAACTATATAAAAGACTGCTCCACATCCAATTATCACGAGAAGTGAAAGTTTACATGTGTGGGTTCCACCCCCAGTCAGTAGGTGGCGGTAAGACCGTGTTATGGTTTCCAACCGCCGTTAGACTGCAGGAAGAAGAAGGTCATCAGTGTTCTGTTTCCAGGGCGGTGCAGTTGGCGGGTGAAAAGCGCCAAGTCAAAAATACTGACTAGGAATAGACTAACCCGTGTAGTTCGTCTGATGAAAGTGAGCGCCTCTCAGTATTAGAGAGGCCTCACATTTTTACTAACAGTTTACCGCCTCAGTGAAAGACTCGTTTGGTTTGTGAAATAATATGGAGGAACTCTTCAGCAAAGTGTTAGCAGTGAGCGTGAGGTGCAGGGACTGTGAGGACAGGTAAGCTGCTGACGCTGACCTCAGAGTACCTGGCGTAAACACATGAGCAAGTTAGCGACATATTTCAGCTATAGAACAGGGCAAATAGATCTTTCTAAGGCCGTTATGTCGTAAACAATGATTTATTTTATTAGTTCAAGACATTAATATAGCTTTTAAAAGCTAACGTTAACTTAGCTAGTTCTGTGTGCATTAGTAACAATGATCAAACTAGTATATTTAAAACTATTGTTTATTATTTTGGAAGTGTGCTCTGATAGACGCATTAAATTTGTTTGTCCTCCAAAATTTTCTGTCAGTATTGATTTACTGTAACCTTACATTGGTGGAGCAAAAATGTCTGCTCTCATCATGTTCTCATTCAAACTGAACCTTGATTTGAGAGTGTGCTTAAAGACTTTAAACAGCGAGTTGCGTTCTTATGATTTCCAGTGTCCATCGGCCTGATGTTTTATTTTTCTGTCCCTCATCCTATTAAACTATTAATATGTAGCGTTATTTATTGATGATAGCTTCATAGAGTATGTTGTCATCTGCTGTACTACTGACGCATTAGGGTACTGCAAAGCTTAGAATGACAGATAACCATTTAATGATACTCTGCACTTCAGCTGCTGAATTAATGTTAGCTTCACAGACTCGGTGGCAATGAGGGGAAATCACTATTCAAATCAGTGTATCACTGTTCAATGACAAATGTGGACTACTGTTGATGTATACCCTAAAACAACAACAGTGCACCAAATAAACGTTGTAAGGTGGCAATGTGCTTACAGCTTATGAGCCTGAAATATTCAAGTAATACAGATGGCAGACCTCCAATGAGTAGCACTGTCAAATATAATGAATTGTGGAGAATACAAAGTAACTCATAATAAGGATGTAATTAGATAAGTACAAGGAAACACAATGGACCACAGAGCCTGCCTATGTTTGCTCCAGCTGACCAGTGAGTCATGCTGTCCATGCTTGTCCTCAGTTCAGACACCATTTTCCTCTCAACCACCACCTCCAGATGAGTCCCAAGGACAGAGCTGGTGTTTCTGATATGCTTATTCAGCTTACTGGCGTCATTAACTCTGATCCCAAAGCCCCAGCACACTACAGTGTACTGTACTCACTACTGCAGACTGACAGAACATGTGATCGTTACTGTGTCTCAGTGAATTACATGATGCTGCACTCTATACTTGTGCTGAATTCTTACCAGCTCTCCTAACTAATGCATATGTTAGCCAGCAATCTGATATTTTTTATAATATTAAAAGGAGGGTGGAGTTTGAATCCTCTCTTTCTCTACATTAACTTTACAACAACCACAGCGTTGCCTTCTCGGCTGCTCTGGGATCAGAGGCTTCTCTCTGGGGGGATGATGGAGGGAACCAGGCATGTAAATTATGCCTCCATAGCCATCAGTATTGCTTTTCACAGTATAAAAAAGGCAGGAGTGCCAGGAAAATTAGTTGATATCAATTGTGTTTGATCAAGTGATGCACCATTGTGTTGTTTTGAGAAACCATGTTACATCGTAGACAATTTTCTGACCTCTCGCATTAATCACATTAGCATAATCAGTTTCAGGACAGTTATAATTGAGGTTTGAAACGATTGTTCCAATAATATTTTTATTGGCTAAGATTACATATCATACACACTGTTTGGAGCAGAGTTGGGTTTTTTTGGGTTTTTTTTTTTTTTTTTACCATTTTCAACGGTTTAATTTTACAGGAAAGCAAACATCCGTGTCACCATTGAGCTTCAGTTGACAACAAGTCCAGTGCACAAACGGGTGAGTAGGAATTTTGGATAAACAATTAAAATAGTGTTCTCTGTAATTTTAGAGTAGTCAGCTAATTGGAAACAAATATCCACCTCTCATCACATGTTTGATGCCTACACTTGTTCCTCTCCTCCTCTGGCTGCACTGCACACCTCAGTCTTTTAACCTTTAAATGTATAACTGTTGTTGGGTTTGTTCGTTTGTTTTTTTAACCTTTATTTATTCAGGTGAGTTTCTCTGAGAGCAATGCTCTCTTTCTCAGGAATGCCCTGATCACATTCACACAGTTACACATTCATACCTTGTAGCTGCCTAGTGCAACGGAGGCCACTGAGCAGCCTCAATGAAACAGTTGGGGTTAAGGGCCTTGCTCAAAGGCATCTCAGGGGTGGTAATGAGGGAGGGGCAAGCGCTGCTTCTTCACTTTCCCGTTATACTGCAGGAAGAAGAAAGTCATCAGTGTTCTGTTTCCAGGGCGGTGCAGTTGGTGGGTGAAAAGCGCTTAGATTTATCCTGCCGGTCTGGGGGATTGACTGGTGATCTTCCAGTCACAAGTTCGCTTCTTGTTATAGACAGACTTTCCTTCCTGGGGTCTATTCCAGAGAGCAGGTTTAACAAACTCAGAGCCTAACTCTGAAACTCTGAGTTGATGAACCTGGAGATGGGAAACTCTGAGTATTTGGTTTCAGAACAGCTCATCTCAGTCAGTTCAATCAACTCTGAGTATGTTCACTCTGAGATAAGTGCCTGCGTGAATGAAAAAAGCTATCATCAGTGTAGCTCCAATACGACGATTCACCATGGCAACAGGTAGATAAAAGATAAAAAAGGTAGAAACATTAATGCGTGTGTATGTGGACTGTGAACATTTATCTTTAAAAAACAGCAGCAGTCACAGAACCTGAGTTCGAGTGGTGAAAAGTGTCAGTAAGTAACACAAAGTTGTATTCAGCCAAAACACAGGAAAAAGATATATAGTTGAAGAAAAAATCTATAGATCAGTAAGACATAGATACAGATAGATACACAGAGACATGATTGTAAGAACACAGCCTGATCCAGTAATAATGCAGTTGAAAAAGTGTTAAGGTTAAAACTGGGTAGGTTTTTAGATGTCTATTTGGATCTTGTCTCAACAGCATTCAGTGACTATATTTCTATATAACTATTTCAACAAATGTAAATTTAAACATTACTGAAACGCTGTTAAAACATGTTAAGGCTATACGCAACCTGAAAAAAAGTTGCTTTCAAACTACAATTAGTCTGCAGCTGCACCACAATCCTGCTCACTCAGAAATACTAACATATTATCTCCAATATGACATGAAAACTATGATAGTACTGTTCCATCAGTATGACCAATCACATCATAAGAAATATAGATGATTATTCATTGATCATATGTGTCTAAATCCATACAATACTTTTAAAAAAAATTTAAGCAGAGATTGTCACATTATATGCAATAAAAGTTTCACTGCAGAGGAACTGTTGTAACAACCTGACAGTTGTTTTATCAATGAGTCACAGTGTTATAAAAATTCCCACTTTCAAAAAAGAAGGACATGCATAGATTTTATTCTGAGCTGAATGTGAATTTCACTGTGTAATATTTGAATGTGAGGATAGAGATCTCTGTACAATAGGGATGTACGATTCAGGAAATCTCACGATTCAATTCTGATTCTTGGGGTCACAATTTGATTCACAATCGTTTCATGTACAAAACGATTTGATTCTTGATTCAAAATCAATTCTCAATTCAATATGTTCATAGATTTGATTCTAGATTGATGTTTTGAGTTACTCTTTCCATTTGACTGCAGTAGACACTTTTATAGGTCTCAAAGAAAAAAAACACACTGAATCAAATGTAAACATTTACTACTCAATGTCAACCTGAGTAAGATTTATTTTCCTTTAGTCCACTCAGTCAATAGGAAACCAAGGCGGCCCTGAGACAAAGGGTAAAATGAATACTTAACACAAAATAAAAATGATTGCCAAGATAAACTGCTAAGTGCAAAACTTCAAATAACTTAAAATCATACTTCAAATAACAAAATCAAACAAACAATAGCTGCCTGCCATATATAGCTGCAAAGTGCAAACATGAAAATTGGTCAAATTGATCACTATAAGCGGATGATTATTTTTCTTTTTTTGTTTGTGATTTTGTTTCTTTTTCTTAATTTCTTTTCTTTAATTTGTATATTTATTACATGAATTTAGTAATTAAGTAAGTAATGAAACGGGCAGCTTTGCAATTAACTAAATTTTATTGACTGTTTCAAAATACATACATGTCTCTCCGTGACACACACTTCACTTCCTTCTTGCCCCTGGAGTTGGGTCCGGACGAAAACCGGCGTGGCATCATTGCACCATCTATGGGATTTAACAAGCTAACTCATGTCAGGAAAAAATGGAAAACAGCGTTGTGGCAAGACTGAAAAATGAGAATCGATTCTTGGAATTTCTGAATCGGCAGAGATAGAATCATGATCCTTATGTGAATCAATTTTTTTTGTGCACCCCTACTGTACAAATACAAATGATTGATTGCACAGAAATGTGGTAAAGTACAGAGCCCCCCTGGCGCCAGCTGAGGGGAAAGTGTGTAAATCTGTAGTCTTGGTTTAGAAATCCGTGTGCATGGTCTATAAACTGTACTCGCGGATTCATAATCAGTGCGCACAGATTTGTAAACTGTGCCCTCAGATTTGCAATCCATGTGCTCAAATGACTTTTTTTCTTCAGAGAACAAGGACCTTCATGCATGGAACATTTTGACAGCAAACGCATCTGCCAAGTAAGTCCAATTCATCTAGATTTAAAGCTATATTGTGTTGTCCATTGGGCGTTTCACAGCTTTCATTGTGTAATGTTGTATTTATTATGCTTCTTTTACTCCAAAACCAAGCTCTCAGTTTGAGGCTACCAATGAAGCAGCTAACGCTTCCCAGGCTTACTTGTTAGCCAAACTTTGTGTCACTACAGACTTCCATTTACGCTGTGACTGCTTGTCCATAAGGTAAATTTAGAAGTGAGTTAACTAGACCCAGGCATATATGTAAGGATTATGGGTGTTTTGACAGACATTTTTCATTTATTAAGATCTGGTGTGGTCTTAGTGTTTACAAATGGGTACATTACCAGCATGCTTTTGTGCATGCAGACTACAAAGTAAAGAAATGTTCTAAATAATATAACAAATGTCATGTGTCCCTATTTGACAGGTGTGGGACCTCCATTGGTAGGGTTGATATGTAAACTTACCCAATGACTGAACCAGGACAACCTGGAAACAGCTAGGGGGAAACTGATAAACAGCTGGTTAGTAGAGAGTAGAGTCCTTCATTCAGAAGGTGGCACATTTAGGTTGTTTTGGCTCCAGCATATTTGATTTGAAATGAAACAATGACTGAAACGAAAGTGCTGACTTGGTTTTAATTAGTTTTATTGTGTTCACATCTATACTGGGTGAACAATGAGGCAATTGTAGATAGTCTGCCAATTTTAGGACAATGCAGGAGGAGGACAATCCTTAAAATACAGCAAATGCAGCCAGGGAGTTTTTTTAGGACCCAGCAGTGGAATGTTCTTGACTGGCACTGTCATTCACCTGACCTCAGTCCAGCTGACCAGATGTGTCACTCACCGAAAATCAGACCGAAGGCAAAGGAAAGATACAAGATACAAGTACAAGATACAAGTGAATTAAGTTTGGTTTAATTGGTCAAATGATCTTTGGTCCACTAAAGAAGACTTTAGTTACAAGTAAAAACTAAAGCAACAATTACTACTCTGTTCATTTGTGGATGTCAGGGCTCCAGATTAACTTTTTAACCAAAACCCGAAAAACAATTTTAACCATCCTGAAGTGCATGTAAATCATCCCAAAATCAAAATGTTATTTTTTTACTTTATTATCATCTACAGTAGTTAGTTGAAAATAAATAGGAGAACACAGAATACTCAATTTAATTTAACAATTGAGTATTTAATATTTTATATATTTTAAGATTTTATTTAAACATTAGACATCTTGAATGTTGTTTTTATTTAAGACTGTGTACAAGTGAAAATTATTAGTAGCCCATTGATATTAATGATTGTGTGAAATTTTAGCAGCGGCACTCATAATTTTGCAGTGGCGGTACGCTGCTGGGGAAAACACTTCCTCATTAATGATGTATTATTTCACCACCCACGACCCATTTGCTATTGATCAGAAATGCTGTGTCTCTCTGTGTCTCTTTCCCCCCTCTTCCCCTCCCTCCTTCTTTCTCTCACAACCCGACTGGTCAAGGCAGATGGCCGCCCACCTAGAGCCGGGTTCTGCTTGAGGTTTCTTCCTGTTAAAAGGGAGTTTTTCCTTTCTGAGTACGGTTTTTACTTGTTCTATGTGAAAAGTGCCCTGAGATAACTTTTGTTATGATTTGGCGCAATATAAATAACCGTCCCAAGGCCAATGGGACACCGTTAGTCTCGAGCCCTGGTAGATGTAAACTAGGGATGTCAGTTTCCGTTAATTTTGCTTTCAATAGACCAACATCCATTAATCTGTAACTAAGCTTTTAATTTTTAAGAAAAGTTGTGATGTAGCTTTTGTTTGTGAGAGCTGTCCAGCAGTTGGTGGTCAGAGCAAGCTTGTCTGCCCTGGCTAGCTTGAATCTTAGCTCATCCTTCTTCTCCTCAAAGTGTTTTTCAATGCGTTTAAGTCACGTAACGTACTCAGGCTTGTGGTATCAAACTAGCTCTTTCAATCCCTCACCCTCCACCACAGTGATTGGCAGCATATCGGTCTCAATCATCCAGCACACCAACTGAGTGATGGCCTCAGACCAGTGTGCACTTTCTCCCCCCAGGCTAACAGTGACGTGATCTTTGGCGACTGTGAGCCATCCCCAGACATGGCAGCGGGGTGCTTGTTCTTAAAGTGGTACAGCAAAGTGTTAGTACTACTACTAAACTTAAGAGTAGCATACCACAATTTACATTTGACTTTGTTGCCTTTCTGGAGGAAATGTTACCACACCAAGCTTGGTTTAGAAAGCTTCAATTTTTGCCTCAGACTGCTAGCTAGTAGCAAAGCTGTTAGTGGAATGTGTATGCAAATTAACCTATGGACCAACATGCGTAGCCAGTCAAAAATATTCTCAGTGGTTAACAGTTAACTGTTGATATCCCTAATGTAAACACCATTAAGGTAAAGAGGACAGATAAACTTCATAGTCATTTATTTTCTGTATGCAGTCTTTATTCAAGACATCTGTTTTAAATTTAACAAAACACTTTTATTCCCTTTTATTGCAGAGTTTCCAGAGGACCAGAGTAGAGAGCTTATGAGACACCAGGGCAGACAGCTGTGGATGGTGTGTTGCTCACCTCGGATGGTTTTGCTGGGGTTTCACATGTCTGCTTTCTGAGTCTCTAACTGTACCTACCAAGACTGGCTTTCACAGCAAAACATACACTCACCAAGCACTTTATTAGGAACATCTGTGCAATCTAATGCAATCCTGTACAACAGCTCTGCCATAAATTCTACTTCTACAAAACTTATACATATTTTGTCCACCCTGAGGGGGTGGTCAAAATATGAGGAACTCTTTTCAATATAATGCACTCCAGCACATCACCGTCACCACCAAAAACTGAAAATGAATTGAATTGAAGCACTGTCTTTTAAATTATTGGATGATTAGAAGAGATGATTAATCTTTGTAAAGTTGATATACAAATGTATTTATATATTGTAATTCTTCATCTTGTTTTTGTCATATGACCTCTGTCTCCTTCAAAATAAATAAAAGGTATACTCTCTCTTTGTTGAAATTTTCATCCACTTTTTCCTGCTAACGGGCTAAGCACTTCAGTGGCTGACATTACAGTCACTACTTAAGTGTTTTGTGACTTCACCATCCTATAGTGTCCTAATATAGTTTTATGAAATTAGAGGAATTTTAAACAGTGAATATAACAGACCTCTGGAAACTCTGTAAAAACAGAAAATGTTTTGTTAGGTTTAAAACAGATATCTTAAATAAATTAAGTGTATTCAGTGTGCATTTGTTTACTTAACTTTTACTACACGTACCTCCATGCCCCTTAAAGCCTGAGTGCTGGTACATCTTGACAGCCTGCGACAGGTGAACAAGGTGAAGGAAGCCAGTGGTGGTGCGAGTGAGTAGAACAGAAAAACATTAAGGCAAAATTCCCTGAAAAAGGTCTAACATATTGTCTACTCCAGTAGAGCTGCATATGTAATGCTAAGTTGTGCACCACCAAAGGTTTAATAAGGGAACTGTGATACGACTGCCAAAACTGTTCAAGAAAAAAAACATTTTCACAGTGACACTCATTTGTTCTTTTGTAATTTATCTGTACTTTCAGCCATTGGCTTTGAAATTAAATCATGACTATGAGGTTAATGTTTCCTCCTCACTTTGATGGTGTTTACACTCATGGATAAACAGTATATGAATTGTAGCTTTAGTTTTTACTTGTAACTAAAATCATCCAATTTTAGTGGACCAAAGATCATTTAACCAATTAAAACAAACTCAATTCATGATGTATTATATTTGGTGCCAAACTGTTTTCAGTCATTGACTGAAGTCTGTGATCCCAGAGGACACTTATATCTCCCCTGGTGATTCTATACCAGTCCCTAACTGCAAACTGGACTTTTGCATTCTGACTGAGGTAAAGTTAACGACAGTGCCAGTTGATAACATCCCACTGTTGGATCATAAAAAACTCCCTGACTGCATTTGCTGTATATTTAGGACCATCCTCCTCCTGCATTGTCCCAAAATTGGCAGACTATCTAAAAAAGAGGGCTACAGTTGCCTTGCTGTTCACAAGTATGGATGTGAACGATAAAGCTACTTAAAACCAAGTCAGCACTTTCATTTCAGTCATTGTTTCATTTCAAATCAAATATGCTGGAGCCAAAACAACCTAAATGTGCCACTGTCTAAATGTAGGACTCTACTCTCTACTTACCAGCTGCTAGTTTCCCCCTAGCTGTTTCCAGGTTGTCCTGGTTCAGTCATTGGGTAAGTTTACATATCAACCCACCAATGGAGGTCCCACACCTGTCAAATAGGGACACATGACATTTGTTATATTATTTAGAACATTTCTTTACTTTGTAGTCTGCATGCACAAACACATGCTGGTAATGTACCCATTTGCAAACACTAAGACCACACCAGATCTTAATAAATGAAAAATGTCTGTCAAAACACCCATAATGCTTACATATATGCCTGGGTCCAGTTAACTCATTTCTACCATAAATGTAAACATTTCACACAGACTTAGATGAGCAAATATCTAAATGAGGTGCAAAACAAACAATGAAAGCTGTGAAACGTCTAATGCACAATACAATAGAGCATTAAATCTGCCTCATGGTCAAGCAGTCACAGCGTAAATGGAAGTGTGTAGTGACACAAAGTTTGGTTAACAAGTAAGCCTGGGAAGCTAACATTACCTGCTTCTCTGGTAGCCTCAAACTGAAAGCTTGGTTTTGGAGTAAAAAAAATACAATAAATAAAACGTAACACAATGAAAGCTGTGAAACACCCAATGGACAACACAATATAGCATTAAATCTACCTTTAAATCTAGATGAATTGGATTTACTTGGAAGATGCAGTCACCATCGAAATGCTCCATGTATTGAAGGTCCTTGTTATCTGAAGAAAAAAGTTGTTTGAGTGCATGGATTGCAAATCCGAAGGCACGATTTACAAATCTGTGGGCATGGATTATGAATCTGAGAACTCGGTTTATAAACCGTGCACATGGATTTCTAAACCAAAAGTACAGCTTAAAACATGGATCTTTTTTTTTTTTCTCAGCTGACCCTAGGGGGGCTTCGTAGTAAAGTTAGTAGAGATAGTCATATGAACTAATATCCAACCAGGATTTTAATCTTCGTCTCCTGACGTAAATTAGTGCTTTTCAATATGAGTTTTGATATTGACTGTAACCATGATGAAATGAAACAGCTGTTTCGGGCTCTGCAAGAGAGAAACTGAAGAAAAGCAAGTGAGCAGGTTAGGTCCACAGAGTAAGTTATAGTTATAGTGGTAACTGATCCAGAGTAAAAGTCATTAGTGTTTCTGGAACTAAAAAACCTGAGTTTCCCTCATCTCAGAGTTAACCAACAAAGCTCTCTGGAATAGATCCCTGATGACTAATCTGTTGTTTTTGGTTTATTTTAGGATCTTCTAGTAAGACTAACAGATGATATAGATCCATATTTTCTCTTCAACCTCTCTATATCAGAAGAAGATTTCCAAAGGTAAGTGTTGTATGAAGTAAAATGATCAATGTTTGCATTTAGGTTGTCATGAACAGGTGTTCTTTGACTTTCACTGATGTTGTCTTTCTTTGTCATTTTTTGTGTAGTTTGAAAGTTCAGCAGGGGCTGTTGATAGACTTTGCATCATTTCCTCAGAAGTTTATTGACCTGCTTAATCTGTGCTATTCTGAGCAAGAATCAGACAATCCAAGGTACGAAGACATGCAAACCACCATAAGTCATCACACTGTTCACCTAAATAAATTCAGCTTTACATTGTATAGACAAATCTGGGTTGTAGGCAGAAGTAGCCCACGTGGGGGTTGGACAGAATCGCTTAATTAATGTTATTTTGTCACAAAGCCTAATTAATTTCAGAATAGAGTTTAGAGAGTGAATAACCTCTACATTCACACAGACAACCATCTGTTGGAGGGGGTGACTGCCGACTATGATTAATCCAAACATCTCTGCTTTCACTGTCAGTATAAATGTGTTCAGTTCCACTCTGACATGGCAGTAATCAGCCACTGAATTCATCTATATGAGTTTGTATCCATTTTACCTTTTTTGGGTGAGGTTTTTTCTTTTTAAGACTTTTTAGGGTTTAAATTTATTTGGCTCAGGCTTCTATCGGTGGGAAAGTTTGTCGATTAGTAACATCTCCCAACATTCTTTACAGCGGCTATAATCGACATTTTGTAGAATAACAATGTATCAAAAGTTTAGCGTGTAATGTGTTGGTTGTGGCTCGTAGTGATGAACCTACAGAGAATTATCAGTGACTCTGCAGCTCCCCATGGCTTTACGGAGCTTAATACAGAATTCATTCTTTAATGGTCCGGCTACAAATTTACTGTTTTGGTTCACTCTCAGCGCTCTTGTAGTGTAATTTTTCAGCCGCATTAGGCACCTGTCTGCAGAGAAAAAGTTCTAAAAAGCCACTGTACCTTACCTGCTCAGCACCAAACAGCAAACACAAACGGGTAGCTGTAGACTAGCTGGTGAACATAGTGGAGCATTTAGCCAGATATTTCCTTCAGGAGTTGTTAGAGAGCAAAAACAGAGCTAAAAGAGAGTGAATATTAGACTTACATCCACCAGGTGGACAGAAACACGACTCCAAATGAATGATAATGTTGCTCCGTAACTGCTGGATGTGGAAATAAGCAACTGTTTGCTAACAAGTTCAACATAACTTAAAAACTGATGATATGACAGTGCTTTTGTTCACTTGTTTCCACTGCCCTCAAGTGGCTATAATTTCAGCTATTGGAGGTTAAATAATTCCAGATATTTTGTCTAAGTATTGTGAGGTATAGACAAAATTGTAAACTTTGATGCTGGTATTAGTTGATTTGGATAAATCTTTCATGATTCGTTGCAAATTCCTGGAGGAAATATGACATGCACGTGGATGCTTTTATCAGGTTTTATTAGGTCTTTTATCAAGTTTAATTTTAATCTGGGGTGGACAAAATATTAGAAACACCTTTCATTATAATGCAGTAAACCAACAACACACACTACATGACTGTTCATTATCTGTTTCTACAGGTTTCTCCTGCACTTGTCATGTCAGTCTCCAGTGCTCGAAGGCCCCGCCAGCTTCAGTGTTGTAGAGACAAACGCATTCAAACACCTGAACCACTTGTCTTTGCGGCTTGCTCAAGGCTCTGACAAACATGTTAGAGACTATCTGGCAGTGTGTCTCTCCTCTTTGAAGGTTGGCTCAATCAGCATAATTTATCATCATCATGATACTGCCTGGCCTCTTGAATAGAACTGTGAATAGTAAAACTGATTCGAATGTTGTCTGATCAAACGGAGGTTTGTCTGGTGGAGTTCTGCAAAGGGAGACGGTAATCAAAACATTCCCAAGACCTTCTCTATCCCTGGTCTTTGTTGAGGTGGTTGACTTTACACACTGCTTGTATATTACTTGTACATTTCAGATAGGTGAGTTAAAACAGTTCAGTGAAGTTATACTCTTATATTCTTATTGAACAATCAAAGGAAATACAAACCGTCATGGATATTTTAGAAAAAATGAAGGCTTTATCTGATTACCCTGAAAATAAGCATCAATCAAAGCATGCATTAGGTTCTTAACATAACCTGTACGACTATAATCAGTTTTTTCCCAAGTCAAGTCCCTATGTTCATAAGGACGTGTCATTTCAATGTTTCAGGCAGAGAAGCAGGCCCTGGAGATGAAGCTTAAGAAGACTGAAGATGATCTGTCCAGGCAGCTGAGTTATGCTCAACAGGTGTGCTTTGCTGTGGGACTTGGTGTTTAAGGCCTATTTTAGTCACACAAGTGCAACAAAAAGCAGTCGGTCCTGGGCGAACAGATCACATCAGTTGTCTCACAATTCTGAAATAGTTGAACCAATCACAGTGGCACATGATAGCAAATACACAGCAGCACAAAGCTGCAGTCAGGCAGACTGAGGCTTTCACAACTGAGTTTATTCCTGTGAAGAGATTGAAAGTTTGATCTTGCCAGTTTTATTTTGCTACACTGTGATCTAAACATTAAATGTATATAATATGCACTGCTAAGCATGAACAAAGCATGAAAAGCCAGAAATTTTGGAAAGGGGGAAATGATGCACAGGATTAATGAGCCCCAGTAATCCAGCATCTCCCACATGAACAGCAGAATACTGAGTTATAACTGACCAGTCAGGTGTGTGTGGTTATTCTACAGCAGCCTGGTGTTGTTTTCAGGTGATTTATTGAAGGTAAACACAATGGACTGCTTTGTGTAATAGCACTGTGCTCTAGCGCAGCCCTTCTCAAATTAGAGGCAGCATATTTATCAACATATGTCTGCCTTCAGATGCTGAAGGGATTTAATTATTCAAATAGTTTTGAATAGGGAATTTAGGGGAAATGGGATTTGTCCAATTTTGAAAATGGAACAAAAAAGGTATATAGATCTTATCAAACTTCGTGATTGATCCAAGAGTTGTCTGCTTTATCCGTTTGAGTCTGAGGTGTGCCCTTCTGCCAGTGTTTATGGTGCTGCAGTCTTTTCATTTTAGGAGAATCAGTGCAAGCAGTTTAGAGAAGGACATCGCTATAATTTGATTAGCAGTGTTCTTTAAGTCCTCAAGGACTACCCTGAATATGGACCTCAAAGGGTTAGGATTTAGTGTGCCACATACATTTGAAAGGATGTCAAAAGCCCCTGTGCAAAAATATACCAGCTGTAGACAGGACCCGAACATCAGGCTGTGGGTACCTTGATCACGCCTGCATCTGAAACAACTCTCATCTACCCCTGAAATAGATTTAGCCAATGTGTGATTCTGATATTTGTGAGCCCAGGTCCTCTTCCTATGCTGCTTAATGTGCTTAATGAGCTATAATGAGAGTGCTTTAAAAAGAAACAGTATCATAACATATCTATAATTCTCTTACAGACTCTGTCTGAGAAGACTAAGGAGTTGGACAAACTGCGTTCAGAGTGGACAAGTCAGAGCAGCTCTCTGTCCAGCCGTCATTCTCAGGAGTTACAATCTGAGAGAGAGAAGGCTGTAGAGGTAAGACTGGCAGGACTGTGCTAACAGGACTGTCCAATGCTGTTGTTATTAAAGGACATTACATTCTCCACATCAGAGATAAACTGCCTCTGTGTCGTGTTATTGCTTTCAAAGCTATGATATTTGAAGATCTGCAAAAAGCAGTGTATTTAGTGATCTCTAGGGGAAGCATTTATTTGTCTGGATCATTAGCAAAAAAGTGGATGGTGGTCATGCTGCAAGAGTTGTTAGAGATGTTTGTTTGGACGGTGTGATGCTTTTTTTCCAGCTACACTGGAAAAGCTGTAGTGTAGTGAACTTTCTTTCAGTTACAGAGCAGGCTCCAGCAGCAGACTGAGCACCTCCGCCAGGAGCTGGAGAGTGCTCATAAGAGGAGCAGCCAGCAGCTTCAGAGCAGACTGACGGAGCTCGAGGTCTCCTGCAGAGAGCTGACGGAGAGGAAATACAAGAATGAGTCTGCCATCAGAGACCTGAAGATAAAACTAGTGGGTGCAGAGGAGGTAAGTGATGGATGCCAGATGAGGAATGACTGTGCCCTGGACTTTTAAAATCCTGACACATGTAAGGAAAATTCACTGATTATCTGTTCACAAATCATGAACACCCTGAACCAAAAAGAGCAGACAATTGCGATGCATCCCACATTACATATCACTGAGACTCCTTTCCATCTGTCCAGAAGATATACCTAGTGCTCTCAGATACACAGACTCTACTGCCTTACTTTGTTGTACACACACAAATACACAAGCTCTACTATATTCCCAAGGAGTATCATTTTTAATATTTGTTTCCCAAGATTTCTCCCAGTTTCTACCAATTTGGATCATTATTGTCAGGCATTCAGTTGTAACTTTGACACATTTCTGTGAACTTGATGCTCCTCTTGTTGAATGCAGCTCTGCTCTCTGATTTGGGGAATTAGGCCTACTGGTCTGATTATGTTCCTTCTGTTATGTTTCTAGGACTGTCAGCGTTCAAAGCAGCAGGTCTTATCTCTGAGGAGAGAGAACAGCACTCTGGACACAGAGGTTCATGAGAAGGAGCGTTTGGTGAGCCAGCTGCAGATGAGAGTGGCTGTTCTGGAACAGCAGATCAAAGACAAGGATCAGCTGATGGGCCGCACAAAAGAGGTCCTGGAAGCCACTCAGCAGCAGAAGGTGAGAGTTGCAACTTCTATAAGTGTCTTTTCAAACACCTGAAAAGCCAAGATGTTAAAAAAAACAACAGAACTCTCAACTGAAGATAAACTTTATCATATCCTGATCTTATGGTGGACCCAGCATCACATCCACCTGGTCTCATACATTTTTAGAGGCATAGTTCCTCATCTAGTTTGCTATGGCCAAAAAAACGTTAATCTTGATTTTTTTTTCTCTCACAATTTTAATCAATTTTTGTTTGCCTGCAAAATGTAGGCTTGAAACATAATATTTTTTAAGACAGCTTATTAAGAGCAATAAAAGACTTGCACCACCATTATGCTATCATCATTACACATAAATACCGGTTCTTCCACACAGCTATTGACCATCAGTACAAGATGCTTCAACTAAGTAGATCACATCCAGTTTAATAATAAGTTTGAGCACATATAGAGCAGGAATGTCTGCTCACTAACTGATCTGCTGTAGCATTAGCTACCCTGCAAGTAGAAACAAACCTAACAAAGTAGGATCTGGAAACTGTTCAGTCGACTCATGTATCCAGAGGTGATACTTCTAACACGAACCAAGAGCACAGATCAGTGTGCAGAGTGATTTTTAGTCTGTTCCTCTAATAGATGTAACTGTTAAATTCACTATGAAATAGCCAGAGGCAGCGAGCTACTTGGAGTAACCACAGTCACAGTAACTAATCACATCACAGTTCATGGGACTGGCTCAAAACAGCAAATGTAGCCAGCTATATCATCTATATTACTTTTTGATTAAATATAACTATTTTGTGCATATTGTAATAACTTGATTTTACGATTTAGACATTTTACATTTTACATGCAAAAACAAAAATTTGAAATAATTGAATTAGACAAGAGGTATCACCCAGCCCAAGGCCCAGTTACTCCGCTTTAATTGTGCTGTGTGATTAAAGCTGTGATCACATGAGTTTCCACTGCAGCCTCACAGCAGGGAGATAATTGTGCTGACCTGCACTGTTGTGGTCCTAATTGTTGGCAGGGCAGACCAAGGCTAAAATAAATATTCAGCATTTTTCTTATTGTCAACAAATTCCATGTGCAGACCACGCCAACAATTAATTGCTAACAAATATTGTGTGTATATTCAAAGCCTTATATATTTAATTCCTTTGTGCCTATTAAAAAATACAATATGTCAAATGTGGATTGTTTGGAAAAGGGAAGGCACTTTCAAAAAATACTTGCCAGGTATTGGATGAACCATTTGTCTATCACCGTCTTACCTTGCGAGGCAGCTGGATTCGTGATATCACACGAGAATCCTCATAGGATGCTGAATGCGCATAACAAGATGACAAGATGGATTCTCGTGTGATCTTGTGATCTCGCGAACCCAGCTGCCTCGCAAGGTAAGAAAATTACTGAGCCATTTAAAAAAAAAAAAAGGATCAGATATATTTGTGAGCTATTTTTTAAAGATTTATGTAAATCCCCAAATCCACTGGTACGGATCTGCGAGCCAAAGGCAGGGTACAGAAGAGAAGGTATCAAGAGATGCACCAGCACTTGGTTGGTTTTGGTGTTTTCATGGGTAGGGCTGGGCGATGGACAAAATTTCATATCCTAATGTAGGTTATTTCATATCCCGATAATGATACCTATCCCAGTATGGCACATTTTAAGTCAATGAATAAATATTTGGTCTGTCCAAATGATGAAAAATATTGCTGGAAAGAGTGTGATTTACGTCACAATAAAATAAATGATAGAGCATAAGAAGAAACGATAGATTCTATCATAACATGATATATTGTCATATCACACAGCCCTGTTCATGAGATTTGTTGACAGCAGGAAAACTATAGATTAACACCAGACTTATTCTTTAAATATATTCTCTTCTAATTCTGTTATACATTTTTAACCTCTATGTTTTTAATTTCTAGGAATCAGTGGAAGAAAATGCTGAAAGTAAAGAACTTCAGATTAGAAAACTTGAAGCAACGGTAAAATCACTGTCTGAGGAGCTGATAAAGGTTTGTTTAGCTGCATGCAGACTACCTATATGCTGTTATTCTTTCATGTGTTCAGTTTTGAAATGAAACTATAACTGAAATATAAGCATCAGGCCACATTACGTTTGACTACAGATCTTTAAGTCATCAAGTAACTGTTGGCTGTTACACATCATTTTCTGTGTCCATACAAACCTGCTTTTTGGTATCATTTCATTGATTTGGTTAAGACTTATAATGCTCTAACTCTTAAGAAACTGCGACCAACACCCTGAGGTGTTCCTGTCTCCTGGTTTGACTGACCAACTAGGTTTACTTTCATTTTGTATTGGCCAAACATCTTGAAGAATAAAACAATCCATGCTTAAAATATTTATTTGTAGACATTCTACATTTTCTCTTGTTTTCACATATTTGTAAAGCACTTTTTAACTTGTTTTTGAAAAGTGATATATAAATACATAATTATTATTATTGTTGTTGTTGTTGTTGTTATTATTGTTATTGTTATTGTTATTGTTATTGTTATTGTTATTATTATTATTATTATTATTATTATTATTATTATTATTATTATATAACAGTTCCTTACTTCCTTTTATTTTTCTTTATCCAGGCTAATGGTATCATTCAGAAGCTGCGAGGGGAGGTCCGAGGCCTAGTTGGAAAAATAAAAGTAAAAAACACTGTGACTGTGTCGCAGGAGAAGGTCCTCCAGGAAACATCAGAAAAACTACAGAATGTTGAAAAGGATCTACAGAGAGCCAAGCAGCAGCTCATCACCAAGGATGAGCAGGTATGTCTTCAAATCATGGAAACTGCAGACACACTATATTTGGCATTCTTTAGTTCTTTCTTAATCTGGACTTGTAAAACGTCATCCATCACTGTCCCAGTTCAAAGTCCACATTTAGCCAATAACGCTCCAAATACCTGGAAATGTTTGTGTTATGCCCAGTTTATCAAGGACACCTTGTGAGCTGATATGTGGGTGAACTAGGGGTAGACAAGTATCCCAGCATGCATTTCATATCTGTTACGACGTTACAACATGACAACATCAAACACAACTTTAAAATGTTTGTACTACAACAATGAGAAAGTAACGATTTAGTTTTTTAATATAGGGTTGATTTATCAAAATAATTTCTAGTTGAAAATGTATTACAATGTTTTCAGAGATGGGAAAGCCTGCTAACTTCCAAGGTCATCCTTGGGGTGTCCTCAGGATCTACAGGTCTCATCTCTGCAGGTCCTTTAGTAAGGAGTGGCTCTGATGGCTCCCTTGTATTTTACACTTAAGTTGTAATTCTTTTTAGAAGATCAACTTTGGTATATTATTGTTATTATTAGTCTATTATTATTGACGCAAAAATGATTAGTCTGAAGGTTAAGTACAGGCTGATGTTTTAATGCAGTTGCAGTTAAAGCAGTGCTGCCTCTTTGGACTTTCAGCTCCTTATGCATGCAGATCTCACCATATGTCAGTAAAAAAACATAAATGACAAAAACAGAGGCAGCGAGGTGGGATTGTAAATGTACATCAGTTAGGATAAAAGGTATAAGGTGTATCGTATACCCCATTTCCACCTGGTATAAACATGTGATCTGTACCTGGATACATTATCTGGATAATGACATCCGATCTATGGGTCTTTGCATTTAAGCCTGGTACTAAAATGCATTCTCGTTTTCTCAGTTGTGTCCGCATTGTGATTGGATCTTGTTATGCAAACTAGGTAGGCGGAGCTGGTGGACATGTTGAGTCTTAGGCCATGGGAAGCAATGCCATTGACGAGACTTGTAGATACTGCTACTTCCTTTAGCTGGCAGCTAAGCGGAGCGGGGTGACCTTTCAACTTCCTGGGTGTATGTTTTTCTTATGAATGTGATCACGCTATACAGATTGCATTTATACCTGTTGAGATCCAATCACAGTTTGAGCCTGACCACCTTCAAATGTGGTCTGGCTGATCCACTCAAATTCCGATCCCAATGTATTCTGAGTGCATTTACACCTCGCATTAACATGCATTTTTCCTTATCCAGATAATGTATCTAGATACAGATCACATGTAAATACCAGGTGTAAATGGGACCTAAGTATTACTTGAGTTTTTCTAGAGCTTTTAGTAACCATCAGTCAGTCCAACAATATGTAAAATTATTCTAACAGCTGCTGCACTTTTGTCAATAACAAGATAAGGTCTGGTGTTAATTACTACTATTAATAATAATAATTATTATTATTATAACTAATAATAACCAAGATAATAACAAAAAAGTTTCCAATAAATAAATCTATTTATTCAAGAGATGGTGAAGGTGTTGTACTAAAAAAGTTGCCAATAAAAAAGAATTGCTTTTATTGTTCTCTTCACATTTTTACATTTGTAATAATGATATTATCCTTTATTTTATTGTTGTTGACTCATCTGTGCATCTCTAAAAGATACCAAATTGTAATTCCAGCTCCAGTTCTCAAATGTGAGGATGTACTTCTCTTTCTGTTATTTTCTTTGTAAATATAATACCTGCTGTCATTTTTGACCTCATATTGACTCAAAGTCAATATGCTGTCAAAAAGTCAAAGTCGATATGCTTTAAAAACATTGCTACACTTACAGTGGTGCTTGAAAGGTTGTGAACCCTTTAGAATTTGCTCTATTTCTGCATCAATATGACCTCATACATGATCATATTTCCGTGCAAGTCCTAAAACTAGATAAAGAGACATTGATTAAACAAATTGTACAAAAATCTTACACATTTGTTTATTTATTGAGGAAAATGATCCAATGTTACATATTTGTGTGTGGCAAAAGTATTTGAACCGCTACGATTATCAATTAATTTGAAGGGGAAATTATAGTTGGGTGTTTCAATCAATGAGATGACAATTAAACTTGAGTCTGAGAGGCCCTGCCTTATTTAAAGAAGAGAAATCTTAACCATCAAACTCTGAGCATCACAACACAGGTTTGTGTAAGTGTGAAAAAGGAGATGTCTGAGGACCGTAGAAGAAGAGTTGTTGATACTCACCAGGCTGGAAAGGGTTATAAAACCATTTCTAAATAGTTTGGACTCCACCAGTTGACTGTCAGGCATGTACAAATTGAAGCGTGTAATAGTCAGGGAGGCCACAAGGGACCCCAGGGTAACATCTAGGAAACTAAAGGTCTCTCTTGTAGTGGCTACAGTCAATGTTCATGAGTCCACCATCAGGAGAACATTGAACATCAATGGTGTGCATGGCAGAGTTGCAGGGAAAAAAGCCACTTCTCTCCGAAAAGAACATTGCTGCTGGCTATGGTTTGCTCAAGACCACGTGAATAAGCCAGAAGGCTGTTGGGAAAATATTCTGTGGATGGATGAGACCAAAACTGAACTTTTCCGCTTGAATGACAAGCATTATATTTGGCGATGAACAAACACTGCATTCCAGCATAAGAACCTTAACCCATCTGTGAAACATGGTGGCAGTATCATAGTTTGGGCTGCTTTGCTGCCTCTGGACCAGGACAGCTTGCAATCATTGATGGAGCTACACGTTCTGAGTTGTACCAGCAAATTCTATAGGAAAATGTCAAGGTATCCATCTTTGAACTGAAGCACAACAGAAGCCCCAGCAAGGGTTCACATACTTTTGCCTCACACAAATGTGTAAGTTTAATGTTTTTGTCTCATTTGTTTAATTGGGTTCCCTTTATCTAGTTTTAGGATTTGTGTAAAAATCTGGGGTCTCATTTATAACTGTTGTGTACGCACAAAACGGGGCCTGAAAGAGGCGTACGCCACTTCCCACACAAAAGTTGTGATCTATAAAAACAAACTTGATGGGAGAACGTTCGCACCTGTATGTCAACTCTGACCCATGCGTACGAACATTTTGGAGACAAGGGAAATCGGCGAAGCAGATGGTGAGGTGGTGAATTGAAGCCAGATTGTATAATAATCCTCTCACACATGTAATTTCACTTAATATCAAACGTTAATTATGGATCCACGTTATCGTACATTCAAACCAGCAGTGTCCGCTAAACATTTCATCAGCGTTGTCTCACCCGGAGAGAGTCAGCTGTGGAGCAGCCAGTGTTTCCCCCATATTCAAGAAAAATCCAAGATGACATCAAATAACTTGAACAAACATTACTAAAAAATATTTGCAGGACAGAGCATTAATAGATTTGTAATATTTCATTATACTGTGCATATATCACCAGGTATGAGTTTAGTTTCCATGTAGTTTATGTGTGTAAAATCGCTACAGTAAACACGACTGTTATGTCAAGCACAGAGAGCGCACTAGAGACACCACGGTGGCCATACAAACTGACTTCTCCAGTCACCTCATCGCCACATCTTCACCATCTGCATTGTAAATTAGAGAAACACCTGTATACTGGATTTTGGAGTAAATATAAATGAATACAGTGCTTACTGTATTGTAGATATTGAGTGTGTGGTGTAGGCTACTGGTTAACTGGGAGCTGGCCCGCTGCAGGTTGTGGTAAACATTTAACCAGAGATGTCTGACTTTACGATGCACAGGAATGTTTATTGATGTTGTATATGGTTGTTTTGGGTTACACACATAACTTCAAGATGTCCGAAAATGGGGAAATAAAACGGTAAAAGTCCGCTCATGCCTGTTGCAGTCCTTCCTCTGCTGCTGCACGAGAGAGGGTCCGATACACTGACTCCCGACACTGATTGGCAGGGCGTCTAAAGACAGAGAGAGTGATTGGTGCGGCAAAAGAGACACATGTACATCAATATTCATGAATGCTTTTGCATCAACCTAAATGGTTGAATGTGGGTGTGTTTTTATACAGTCTATGGCTTTAGGTCATATTTATGCATACATAAAGAAAGTTCTAAAGGCTTCACAAACTTTCAAGCAGCACTGTATGTAGCATTTTTATCCAAAGCTCTTTACATTTTGCCTCTCATCCACCCACTCATGTATATTTAAACCAAGTGCACCAATGCAAGGGGCTGGCATGGCTTGCAAAAGAAATTATGCGATATGAAGTTGATGACAATATTATGTATATGTTACAGGTTTCAAAACTGAAGGAGCAGTTGGAGACGACAGTACAGAAGCTAAATGACAGCAGGGAGGTGTTAAAAACAAATGAGAATGGTGAGGAAGCTTGTCTCACTTGTTTCAATGATCAGTGGACTTACTATAGTTACGTTAGAGGACCCACAGGAGACTGCTGCTCATATCCTCGCAACTGTTGTATCATTTGAATGGTGCGAATATATTGATACCAAAACAATACTTTTTCGATACCTCATTTTAAATTTAATTAAATGTTATTCATTTTACAAAATAAGCCAAACTTTTCAGTCCATCAGTGTTCAAAGATCTTCAGACATGTTTAAGAAATATACAAATATTTTCTGTATATGTTTGTTTTACACACAAAAAATGCAATTATCCTGTTTGGAAATTGTTTAAATGACATCTCAACCTTCTCCCCGATTGAAAAATCCAGAATCTATGAGTATGCACAAATTATTACGAAAGTTTTCCTGCTGGACACAAGATTTCTCCTACTTCACTGTGAAGTCCATTCTTAGTGTATGTGCACTAGAGGCTTCAAGTTTCCACATCACACGTGTTTAAATTGCATATAAGTTGCCCGTGACTGGCTCCAAATTAGTTGTGATGTCACAAATCATGCGCATATGTACACGCATGTATTTAAAGATAGCACAGAGAAACTTTCCTTCTTCCGCAGATGAATGTGAAAACAAACTCTGCACATGCATCATTCTGCGCAGTGAAGCTCAAACATCACAGTGAAGAAAAGCAAAACACATTTACATTTTTTAGTGGAGGGGGACATTACTACTGTTACATTAACACTATCAGCTGGACAAGACATTTCCCAAGATGAAAATGTCTAAAATGAGCAAAGTTATGATTTAGATCAGAAAATATCTGATCAAATGTCTGTTTAAGAATGTGGCAGTAAGGCTGAATAATAATAACAATAATAATAATAATGATAATAAATAAAATGTATTCCTGTCAGTGGAAATAAGTATTCAAAGAGAACTGTGTATGCCAAAAAAGTGAATTGCATTCTTTGATTCCTACACTCCAGAAGTGTTATGATCAAAGTACCTTGTCAGTTTTTGACAGTTTTCTCATCTGCTATTATGATTTTCTTTTATCATAGTTATAAGTTGGCTCAACAAGCAGCTGAATGAAAAGCAACTGTCCAGAAAGCCACAGTCTCCTGAATGTTTGGAGAATCCTTCAGTTTTATCTGCAACAACAGGACTGAGGGTAGGAGAGATCTCCTGGCTATGCTTACACCCATATTAATCCAAACTTAATCATTAGCTCTTTGTTGACTTTATCCTTCGCACTTACACACTATTGTAAACATGATCAGTATTATTATACTTCACATCAAATATAGAATACAACTGTCTACGACTTAGGTTAAGTGAATTTATTCATTCACAGTTTTTTATGGGTAATGTTATAACCACGTGCCTCACTCAAAAGCAAGATATTAAATATAATTTTACACCTTTCACCAACTATTTACAGTGATGCTAGTTAAAGATGTCAATGTATTTTTCCAGGCACAGTTTTATCCTCAGACGGGCAAACCTGCTGTGTCCCTTGTAGCAGCTGCTGATGTCACTGCTGCTGACCAGCGAGCAGTGCAGTCAGCCAACAGACAGACGTGAGTTTGCATGATTGCTTTCGCCCCACAACTAAATTCTTTCTTTCCACAGTATGCAGTATACTTTTGAAACACATTCATTCTACAGTGGACTTAGCATCTGATTCTGTTTATATTATCTTATGATAAAATATTTAAATGAAAATTTTGTTTCAAATTTTCTCTGCTTTCCTTTTGAACACCTCTGTCTTGTCTGTTGGGGGCTTTCATTTTATTACAGTACTGAAAGATGACTGAAAGACATGTTTCATTTTCACTCTGTTTTCAGTGGTGAAACAAATTATACTGTTTTCCTCTTGTCCTCAGTGGAGACTCTGCAGTTCTGGATTCTAAGTACTTTGAGAGGAGAGATGATAGTATCCCAATCTACGGACTGTCGTCTAATCTGCTTCACAGAGGTACAATTACATTGACTGAAAGCTTCAAAATATTCAGTGTAAACAGGAAATGCGGGTTTCATTTGACCACTTTAACAGAGAATATTATGCCCACAGTGTAATTACTGCAAGGTGTAGTGTGAAGAGTGTGAGCGTAGGCTAAGATCAGCGTTTGTATAAAAAACCCACTTTTTTTTGGTCATGTGTACACATACACTACTGGTCAAAAATTGTAAAGCATCCCCATTTTTCCAATTTTTACTTAAATGTAAGCAGTTCAAGTGCAGTGAATAACTTTAAATAGTACAATAAACAAACAAAAAAAGGAATATTTAGGTTACCAAAAACTTAAAAAATCTGTGTAGCTCCCCAACAGTCTATACTATGCCCACACTGCTGTAAACTGACTTTAGACTAAAATTATGGGTCATTTGGGTTTGGTTTTTCAAGGTTGCTACCACAAAGTTTTGCCTATTTTGAGTAACCCTTATAATGTCCTACTAATAATTAAAGAAACTGTCAAAGTTAGCAGTAGTTGTATTTATATGCTGTATTTTAAATAACTGACCCCAGACAACACTTTCAAAGAAAAAGGGAATACTAGTTTACTAAATGCTTCTTCAGTGTTCAGTAATTTACCCTAAAAATTGAAATCAGTCAAAAACATAAATAACGCAAATTAAACCCCTTTAAAATAAACAAACAGTAACCTTTGAAATAATGTTGAATTGATTACCTAAAATATGCATAACTTAACAGGGTCCCGCAAAAATATTAGACAAAATGCAACTACACAAAACTTAAACTCAGATTTCTGAGGCAAAATCCCTATATCTCTCCTCTCAACCACTATGGGACACTCAGGTCAAAGTTTTTAACTGGACTCTAAGCACACACACAAACACAAAAAACAGAAAAGTTGCAGGCCTGTATGTCGCTCGTGTGTGGTGCAGCTAATAGAATCCTTTTCTTCAACAGCAAAGGCACACAAACTCACAGTTCAGCATCAGTCCTGGAGCAACTGTTTGTCTTCAATATTATTTGGAACTGAGTTGCCATTGATTTTAACTACTTATTCAACTATTTACATCCTACCTTATTAATGACTAAATTCTCTTAATCTCTCTCAACCATTTTTTGTCTTTCTTTATTAAACTAAATAAATTTCAGTTTCAGTTCTTCTCATCATTTTTTTCAGTCTTCTTAAGGAACTAAATTATTTTAAGCCTTCAGTGTTTTTATCAGGGCTACATATGTAAAATTTCATATTTATAACATTTCAGGGATCAAGTAAGGGGTCAACAACTCAGCTTTTCTACAACAATGGAAGTAAATTAAACCTAGAAACTTGATGCAAACGGTTCCTACAGATGTCCCAACTGTAGTTGATTTCTTCCAAACCCTCTGTATAAAAGCATGGAGGGGAAAGCGCGATGGCCTGGGGCTCTTTTTCCTGGGTCCCTATGCCTAGTTGGTCAGGGGTTCATCCTGGAGTAATAATAATCAAAATGAACTGGATGATGAACTGGACAAAAGGGTGAAAACAAAGCAACCTGCAAGTGCAACACATTTGTGGGAATGAGTGTGACTATTTGTAAAATTAGGGCACATTTGCACTCTAAGGAAAAACTGCTTTCTAAAATATAGAGCCTGTCCTCCCACTAGGAAAAGGAAAAAAAAATTAAAAAGGAAGCAGCATCTGGAGTCAGTAATAAATAAACCTGCAGTAACCAGGTTATTACAGTGCATGTAAAAAAAAAAAGTAAATTAGATAGTGGGTATCATGATTAAAAAGCAACAGATCCACTGAGTTGTAGTTTGTAGTCTAATGCTAATTTGCACCAGATGTTCAAAAGGAAGTCTATATGAAATCAAAACAATCAAAATTTTAAAAAATCTTAAGATTTTTTTATCTTTTTGATTGATGACAGGTTGGATGAGAGTGAGGATAATGTGATAGAGGTTTCCTTTTTTTTCCTTTTTTTTTTCCAGAGCTCCCTCAACGAACTAAGCCCTCTGTAGCTTCTGCTTACTTCTCTGCTTGACGCAGAAGCAGCCAAATGTAAGGACCGGCGTACAGATTGAGCTTCATTTCAGCTCCAAGTGGATGAAGGAGCATTAAAACCTCACCATCTACTTTGTCTGCAACTCCAGTCCAAAACTGTTACTGACCTGCTGTGTTAAATGAAGTAGCTAATGTTGCTATCTTAATTTACTCTACATGTCTGTCTTTTAATTTGTGGTACAAGTAAATGCTGTTAAAACTTTATGTATGGTGGATTCCCATGATCATGGAGTATGTGTTAATGTCTTCAAATTAAATGTATTTTTTCCTAATACAGTATATTAGGTTTGACACCCCCAGTGTTGATATTGTGATGTTGTTTTCTGTTGTATTTTAGTGTGTATTCAATGTGTAGTCTTTAATAAACAGCTTTTCAATCCTTATTGGCGTATCATTTACAGTACAAATGTGGAAGGGAATCTACTGGTCTTACATTTGTTTTTAATTTATTTATCTCACTTAGTTTCCATAAATGTGTAAAATGGAGATATTGCTGCCAATCAATATTTCTCAAGTTTACTTTTACATTCTAGACTCATCTAAGGCTAAAATTTTAAAGAAGTGTTAACAATGTGACAGCTAGAAATTAAATGTCCAACCCACTGAGCAGCAGCGGGAACTCTGGTCGGACTCCCTTCCATCAGTTTAAAAGAAAAAAAAGATTGAAACTGCTTGCATATAAATGCAGGAAACACTAAATCGTGAGACTGAATATGATAGACAAACATATATAGGTAAATCATTCTTATATTTTATTTTGCCATTCCATTTTAAAATTCAATTCATAAGTTGTCAGAATATGGAAATATAATGAAAGGATGTTTTATTGGCCATTTAAATGCGAATTTAACTTATAGTAGCATCATAGATGCGTCAATTCATTGATGGATTACAATTTTACAGAGAAAGTAGAATTACTATCATAGCACACTCTAGACTACATAGAAAATGATGTTTTGAGAATATTAAGAAAGCCTTATGTATGAGCTGATAAAAATCAAGGTATTGTCAGCTATGTCTGCACATGGCAGATGTCTCAGTGGAGGAAGTTTGCATCACACGTTGACAGTTTATTTTACTTGTGGTCTGAAATATGTTGTAAGGACATTAGCATTTCTTACATACATTAGAGACTGTTGTCTGATCAGTGACAAACACTCACAGTTCCCTTGAAATAGCATTGTGTGTTTATCTTAGGTCTGTCTGGGGTGGGGGCGGGGTTCAGGATGAGGCCAGGGGCAAATGGGGTGGAGAGCTGGGTCAAAACTACTCAGGTTCAAAAAACGGCAGTGATGGAACGGTTGTAGGGGGTGGTAGGAAATGAAGGGGGGGCCATGGGGCTGTCTTGGGGGGCCAGTGAAGGGGGGGCCATGGGGCTGCCCTGGCGGGCCAGTGAAGGGGGGTACATGGTGACGAGGTGGGGGTCCACCAGGATGGGGAGGTGGTCCTCTGCCATGAGCATGGGGAGGGAGTTCTTCGCGACCAGCAGAGGCAGGGGGTCTTATGCCGCCATCATGGGGTGGGGGGCCAGGAAGATGCGGAGGGCCTACATGATTTGGGGGCCCACATACAGGCTCCTGCTCACCAGGGCTGAGGGTAGTAGAGTTCTGTTGAGAACAGAGCAAGCAGAAGTTGAAGTGTATTTCTGCACAGTATAACTGTACAGTTGTATGCAAAAATTTGGGGACCCCTTGACAAACAATATTTTGGTGATTTTTATTGAAAAGATGTAAACACAGCCTCTCAAGGATAGGGGGAAAAAACTATATTTTCAACAAACATTAATGCATAGTTACTTTTATGTCATAAATTGGAAAAACAAAACTAAAAAATGAACAATTACATTTCACACTGTGAAAACTGCAAGCTGATAATTCTTTGCTATCTTCTTGTAGCCTTATGACATAAAAGGGAGACAGGACAGTTGCAGCAAGTCTTATTCCTCCAATCAGAAACATGCTAGAGTGATATACTCACATGCTCAGTTAGACCCTCCCCCCACCAGGTAGACAGAAGACACATTCAACATTGCTGCTGAATTTACTGAAAAAATTATTTTGGAGGTATGACAGTAATTTTTTTCATGAGCTGTATTTTTGTCATACCGTCCTGACCTTTTGTATGAATTAATCGAAACATACTTAATTTGAATCAGTGTTTTGTTGACTTCTAATTGACATGGTAAGCATGTGTCAAATGCTGCGTCAGATATCACATACTATGCACTACATACCCAATATGTGTTCTATCGTTCAACATACTTTTGTGTGAATAAACAGTAGTATGTTTCTTTTCAGATGCACTTATCACGTCACTTCCTGAGAGCCTCCTTGCCAGTTGGAGTAGTGTAAACATGGTAGCCCATGCCAACCATAAAGTCTGAACTAATTTAGTAAATATATTATAATAATATTCATATTTATAATATATTATTATAAATATATTACACCTAGCAAAGTGAAACCTTACTTAAATTAAAGTGTTATTGACGTTATACCAGACCTGCCTTGGTCGCTGTCCACCACTGTCTGTTATGTCTGCATTGCACTGTGGGATATTTATGCCAGCATAGTGTCCAGTGCTTGCATACTGTAATATTTCCCTGGAAATAGAATGCACTTCACATACTATTGGTTTCATACTGAGCTTTCAGATTTAAAAAATCTCACATACTGTTTTGCATACTGAATAGCATGTTAGTATGGAATTTTTGACACAGCCAAGGTCAGTGTGTCTAGCTAGCACATGATGTCATGGCTAACAGGGTTGGGGACAGATGCAACAAAATGTTGCAACCATCAATACAAATACAAATTTGTATTGCTTTTTTCAACATACACAAGTCATTTGGCCTCATTCACTAATATGTGCAAAGAAATGTTCTTACATTGTGCACAAAATAAGTGCGCACACAAAGTTATTGTCAGATTCATGACACGTGCGCACTGGCCAATTTTGTTCTTACCACTCTGCGTATGTTAGTGAATCAAAATCATTTTAAATTGACAGACGCATGCCTGCTATCGGTAATTATACTACCATGCCCCCATTTCTCTATATCTGTAGAGAGAGCTGTCAATGAGGGCTGTGATGGTAAAAATGTAGAAAAACTTTACTGCTTGTGAAATCAAGCAAACAGTAGTTTCAGAAGTAGAAGCTAGAAAAGGCAGATTTGACTGGTAAACATGTCATTGGCACAACCATTTGGAGCCCAATTGTGAATCCTGTATACAACCTGCATACCTGTTGCACTACTACCATGCAGTAGTTTTACCATAACTAAATAAAAAGTTGGTAAATGTGTAGATCTGTGGAACTGATCTAAATAAATCTCTACTGCTGCACCAGGTGCGCATCATGTTTCATCTCTGTCCACAACAGGCCGTGATGTAGGGGTGGCTGTGACTCAGGAGGTAGAGCGGGTCATCAACTAATTGGAAGATCGGCAGTTTGATTCTTGGCTCCTCAAGTCTACATGTCAAAGTGTCCTTGGGCAAGACACTGAACCCCAAATTGCTCCTGATGGCTGTGCCATCAGTGTCTGAATGTGTGTAATGGTTAGCTCCCTCTGATGGGCACGTAGGGACCTTGTATGGTAGCCCCTGTACCAATTCATCATGTGACTGTGTGGGAATGGGTGAATGTGACTCATAGTGTAAAAGCGCTTTGAGTGGTTGGAAGACTAGAAAGGCGCTATACAAGTACAGTCCATTCCATTCCATGCACTGAAAGCAGACCACCCCTCCCTGTTTTAAATAATTTTAAATATATTAATAATTTCATTACATTTATGATGATGATTTCTTGATTACGTCTTACGTCTATTAATTTTATAATTAGTAAATAAATTGTGTATTATTAGCAATTTCACACTTTTAAATGTTTTAGGCCCAATCATTTTATACATAATTGTGGCTCTAATATACTGTTTACATTGATTAAATATAGACTATATTAGTTTTTAAGACTGTGGGACATTTATGATGATGTGTGCCTATGCATGGTCTAAGGCAGTTCTAAATTTGTTCGCAGAGTAAGCACAAATTCAGATAAGAACATAGTGATGAATCCTGGCTTTGTGCTTAAAATGTTCGAATGTACGGTTTAAGCACAGATTTGTGTGTATGCACTTATTGTGAATGAGGCCAGTCGTGACGTAAATATAAGGTTGGTTCACCCAAATACTTTTTTTAAAAATTATGTTATAACGTTACATTTATATACGCACAAGTCATTGTGATGCACAAAATCATTGGAGTTATAAAACATAATATCGTGATCATTTCATTATTTGGTATTAACGTAATCTTATTATAATGTCTATAATGTCTGTGCGCCTTTCAGAAAATCCAGGGTCGCAGTTCACATTCACTCAAGTGTGACAAAAATCACACTTAATCACGATTAAGTTTTTAAAAAAGTTGCAATTTTGTACAGTAAATACATGTTTAATAAAAGTTGCATTGCAAATTGTTCAATTCCTCCTGTCTAGCACTGAAATATGAATAATAATATTATTGTATGAATAAATAATACTATAATATCATTGTAAAACAATACATATTTTCAGAATACTATGCTCACTGAGACAAAAAGCAAAAGTTAATTAAAGCTACAAGCAGCGATGAATGGGCCCTCGCATGAGAGAAATGCAAAAAGTGTTGCAACCATCCCCAGTCTCTCCTAACTATCCATTAATATATGCTGAAAATATTGTTTTTTTTCCCATATCCTATGGAGACTGTGTTTACATCTTTTCAATTAAAAAAATCACCAAAATATATTATTTGTCAAGGGGTGCCCAAACTTTTGCATACAGCTGTATATAACTGCTGATTTTCCAAGTCATATCCTACTAGAGTTTTGGGAAGACAACTAAGACATGTAGTAGAAGAGGTGCAAAAACAGTATGTGTTTAGAATGTGGACTCACCGATGGGGGATAGAATTCACACTCAACAGACCAGAGTCCCTCTGTACTGGAGTAAGATGAACTGCAGAGAGCATGATGCTTCAGAGAGAGGAGAGAGAGAGACGATGAGAGCATGTAGGAAACCAACAGCGAATGACGCTCGAATGATGCCACATCACACTTACAACTGTACTGATTCAACACTGCCTATCCCTGAACCAGGACTGTCATACTACTGCATAGATTGCCAAATGTTTTTTCTTAGGATGGCAAAGTCATGACCCACCCTACTCTGCCTCCAATTGGCTCGTACTTGTTGCCTCCATTGGTTGAGTTGATTAGGTTTAGGAGTGAGGAGTGAGATTGGTTAGGGCAAGGGTAAGAATATCAGGGTAAGCCAATCAGAGGCAGAGTAGGGCGGGTCATGACTTCGCCATCCTAGGACAAAAAATATCTTGCACAGCTCACAGTCCTGGATTATAGCTATCTAACAGGATATTAGCTATCCAAAGGACATCCAGACATTTTAGTTGCTCGGGTGTTCAGAAAATTTGTTAAGGGAAGCAATTTGTAAATACGCTTTCACAGGGTGGTAGGATGTCTTTTCAATGTAGGAAAAACAAAACCAGGCACAAGTAGAGTTACAAAACATAAGGAAGTTTCTTGCTGACCTTGAGAATAGTACATTTGACAAAAAAAATCTTAACTCAAGGTCCACTTACTGGCTTTTTTCAGAGATTTCAAACACATATCACTGTCTTCATCAGCCGATAGAGATAGTTCTGTTGTTGTCATGTGACCTTAGTATGGAACCCAAGTCACATGATAACAGGTGGTTGTATACTGAGGGAGATGGTAACTTCTGTCTCTGTTCAAAGATGGTGTCCTCCATGATCTTTCTCCAGCTGTCCACTGACTCCTGATCGATGACCCTTGACCTCTTCCCCATTGAGAGGATGGCTTTGTATTCACAGACAACTGATGTTGTGTCTGGTGTTCATTCAGTCTCTCTATTTAATCTGATTCCATTTACATCAATTGAAACCATATAAAATGGTTTTTGGTGAGTTTGCATTTTAACATTCTTCCCTAAACAAATGTTATAAACACATGTCCAGGTTCCATTAGACCACTATTCAGGACTCAGGGCTAGAGACCACCAAGAAAAGTTATGTGCACACATGTATGTGAGCTGTATGTAAACTGTTGTGAGTATTCAGTCTTTTTCTTATGTGAACACTGCATTCAACAATATTTGAGATATCAGCTTAGCATCAAATGACTCCCTATAATTTGAAAGGGGTGTTGTACTACTGATCCCACTGAAAATCAACACACAACTCTGCTTCTAAGTGTGGTAAATGGACTGTATTTGTATAGCACCTTTCTAGTCTTCTGACCATTCAAAGCGCTTTTACACTACATGTCACATCCACCCATTCATACTCTGAATGGGTACAGGTCCCATCCTGCCCATCAGGGGAAACTAACCATTGACACACTGATGGCACAGCCATCAGGAGCAATTTAAACATGTGGACTGGAGGAGTCGGGAATCGAACCGCTGATCTTTCGATTAGTGGACGACACGTTCTACCTCCTGAGCCACAGCCACCCGTGGTGATATTTGACAGTTTTCTTACTGTCAAAAAATCCCTTATGCAGAGCCAAACCGACAATGCATTAATCCTACTAACAAGTATCTTATTCTGCTCTGTCATAGAGCTCCATTAAAAGCATAGCAATGAATTCTGCATTTTCCCCATTTTTGTGCCTCTGTAAATTGTGTACTCTGTTCATATGTCACATGGCAGAATATTCTTGATTTGATCTGTTTGTTTTGCATATTTATTAGGTGCTATGCTTGAATTATTTTGGATTATTTGGCTTTAACTATATTTTGGATTATTTGGCTTTAATTGGTTTTGGGACTGTTTTGTGTCTTTGGATTGTATAGTTTTGTTGTGCGTTGTAGCGTTTTTTTCTGCAGCAGTGTATCGCCTGCTGGACTAAAAAGTGCAATAGATTGGACAATTAACCTGACTGAGTGATAGGATTGACAGATGGAACAGCCAATCCTCAGTTGGGGGCAGGACACCAAGGAACCATTCAGCAACCAGGAAGTAGAGCTGGAGGTGGGAGGAGGGTGTTTGTAAAGGCCGGGACAAAGACTAGATAAATATGGACAAGGCATCGCCACTTCCTACTGCTATGCTAAAGTGAAGCCTAAATCTCCTTCTCTTTCAACATTCATTTTGGTATCTCACTATGGGACACACTCCCTGTGCTGTCCCCAGAAGTTATTTTACACTACGCCAGTCCTAACTGGCAGGCAGACATGATGTCTGCTCCCAAGAGAAGGGACTTTCTCCTGCTATAAAAGTCTGACGTAATGTCCTCCCTTAAGTCTTAAACCTCTTCTCGCACCCAGAAGCAAGTTCTCAGATGGCAGCCAGTGTAGTTTACGGACTAGCAAACTGCTCACAGAGCGAGAACCAGTCAACCCCACCTATCCCAGCCCTGTGGGACGAAGTGTGTGTGGTGACAGACCTCTGCCCACGTCATAGTCCTGATGGTTGCTCAGGAGAGAGCTAGATGGCTGAACCTATCCAGTCTTTCCCAGAAGGGGAAGACTCAGCTCTTCGACATCCCCGTGGACCCAAAACACTTATTCAGCCCAGCAGTAGTCACCATGCAAAGGTGTTGCAAGGAAAAGAAAGAAAGAAGGTGAAGCACTACAGCTGTCTCTCCCCAGAAAGGTGCTACCTCCTTCCCTCAGTGCACCCTGACAGATGTTTGCCCAAGCTGGCTACCGCACACCAAATGTCAGCCCCAACCCCCGGCAGGCACCTGAAGTCAGAGCAAGCCACTGGAACTCAAGGGTAGGTGGGCTAAGAAACCTTTTGCTGCCAGTGTGACTGAAGGAGATCAAGCCACCCCTACTGTCACTCACAGGGCTAAGAAGAGGAGACACGCTATCTAGTTCATTCTTCCAGGGGGGATGGCAGGCTGAGTCAGACACTTGCTGATGGCAGGCTCAGCCAGACACCTGCTTCACTCCCCCAAACCTACTAAAACCTAATACAACCTTTTAACCCATTATCATACCGCTCTATTGCACTGCAGGCTTTCTATCCTCCTCCTTTCTCCACACAGGAGCATGAATGGCTGAATGTGCTCTGCCCTGTACGAGCATTACGCACCTATGCAGCTGGATTCACGAAATCAGAGCAGCTGTTTGTCTGGCTGTCACAGCTGACAATCATGACATCACACCCCCTTTTTATATCGTCAAATAACTAATTAAAAACAGACATCAGAAAAATGTGCACTTGAACATACACAAGGGTGATAAGAACTACCTAAAATGACAGTAACCATCTTTGGGAGAAATGTATCTGATGTGTACTTTGATTTTTTCGTTTGGCTCATGTCCCATCAGCTGACATGGAGGGGGCAGGATTTATGACCTATACTGCAGTCAGCCACCAGGGAATGATCAAGATGTCTTGGCTTCACTTCTGGGGAACTGTCATGTCATCCATCTGTATATACAGTCAATGGGCCAGGAGAATGCCAAGGGGATTGAAAGCCAGGCAGACCATGCTATTAATCCTACACTGTTGATTGTTCACCTGAAAACCTACTGGACACTGGTCGAGAAGGAGCTGAGGGAGTGCTCTGCAGAGTTGTGTTGAGAAGGAGCCACTTGCCATAGAAGAGGGTCTGCTTGCCGGCCATGGACTTGGCTACTAGCCAGTGCCAGTGCTAGCAGGGCAGAGACAATGGACCATGTCGGCATGGCTTAGCTTCTCATTTCTTGTCTTTTATTTTAAGTAGTGCATCCCTTCAATTTTAGGACACTGCATCCTGGGGCTCTTCAAGCTGGTATTGCTTAACATAACTTAATTCCCTCAGCCTTTAAGGTATGTTATCCTTGTGAACTGTACTTTGCTTTAAAATAATTTAGTTCCCTCAGTTTTTCAGGTATATTTTCCTTGTAAACTGTGTTTTATTGCTTTTAAAATAATTTAATTCCCTAAGCTTTTAAGGTACATTATCATGGTTGACTGTGTTGGTGTTGAACTATGTGGAGAAAAAGAATTTTCCTGAAGCTTCTGTATGTATGAGTTGCACTTACAGCTCTGTCAGGGCAGAGGGGTTTGCATGCCTCAGGAACTATTCTGGATCCCATTGGGCAATGAGTCTCCACGAGGGCAATCTCAGCATAGTACATCATCCCTGTCATCATCATGTACTGATAGAAGAGCGGAAGTGGAGAGAGTAAATCAGTAGAGGGAATGAAATTCAGATGTGCCACTGTGTGATGTTAAACAACTTCAAGTGAGATTACTGCGTTATATGAATTCACAATGATAGATACAAATATTCATGCAGTGTTTGGTTATGTTTTGGCTGCTAAAATAGTTGACCCCTCACACACACTCTGATAATAACACAAAAGAGAAGAAACTTTGTTTGTGTGCCTTAGTGTGTATGTGTGTGTTTGTGTGTGTGTCTGTGTGTGTGTGTGTGTGTGTGTGTGTGTGTGTGAGATAGAGTGAATGTTTGAGAGAGATTCTCTGTACCCCAGATTTTATCCGTCCCACTTCCTGCAGGATATAGTAGTGTTGGTTGGTGGTGTTCTGGTTGAATTTTTTCACAGCTTCATCGACAGACTTCATACCTTCAGGGCTGTGGAGTGGGATCAGCGTGGAACAGTCAGGGCAGATCCTCATCATCTCCATGTCAGTTTTTGCTACAACCACATGCACACACACACACACACACACACACACACACACACACACACACACACACACACACACATAGTGTTCATTATTAGTGAGTCTGCTTTGTGAGGGCTCCACAGTATGTGTTTCTCTCAACTCATAGCCATTCATCATCATTTTTATTACTTAACCCATTTAATTCCAAATTTTTCCTTGCAATTTGACAACTTGCATTTTATTCCTTAGACTTTATGTCCTTTTTGATTTTATGTTGGTTAAGTTAGTGAAATATTAGGTTTTATACTCGGTCACAAGAGTGACTGGTGGGAAACAGCATAGTCAGAATTCATACAAATTGTTATTATTGTTGTTGTTTTTGTTATTATTGTTGTTATTATGCTTCTCTGTGTCTCTCCCCCCTCTCCCCCTCCCTCCTTCTTTCTCTCCCAACCCAACCGGTCAAGGCAGATGGCTGCCCATGTAGAGCCCGGTTCTGCTTGAGGTTTTTTTCCCATTGAACGGGAGTTTTTACTTGCCACTGCCACCAAGTACTGCTCATGGGGGAATGTTGGGTCTCTCTAAATTCAAGAGTACAGTCTAGACCTGCTCTATGTGAAAAGTGCCCTGAGATAACTTCTGCTGTGATTTGGCGCTATATAAATAAAATTGACTTGACCTGACTTGTCTTGGAGCTGAATGAAGAGCTCATGTAATGTGACCTTATATGTTTGTTTTCATTTGCTACAATATTCTTTACTGCTGTCACTGAAGTGTTTTCATTGTCTGAACTATCACTTGCAATGATAAATCAGGTGTAGTGACTACTTGTATGAATTAATAAATATCCCTTAACTTTTCACATTTTGCCTGGCTAACAGTAGAGATATCAGTGACAATGACGAAAAGCAGTTAGTAAGTACCATAACCATAGTTTATCTGCCATAACTTTAATGTCAGTTGGCTTAATTGTTCACCTCAAATGATAAAAATTTACTTGATAGTATAAATATAGTTCAGCTTATTACTCAACCTACCAGAATTGCTCATACACCATCATCTCTGCTAGACTGGAATCTTGTTTCTCACCCAGATATTATTAAGAATTATTGAGTAAGGGGTGCTTTCTGATCGTTTTAGTGCTTATTCTGTTATTTTCTGTGTTTGTAAGATTATGTCTTCCTCCAAGATACATTGGTGTGAGGCAGTGTAAAAACATAAATATTGATCACTTAATTTAAGATGTCACTGTGACAAACTGGGACAGGTTTCAGCCTATACCTTATGTTGAAGACGCATGGAATTTTCTATTGAGTGAGTTTATTATTGATAGTATCATTGTTAGTAAAAGATAAACATGCTCCCAAGGAAAACAATGAAAGTTAAAGGTAGGCATTTACCATAGATAAATTCAGATCTGATAAATCTTTTTAAACTTGCAGACAAGTTGTGGGCCAAAAATTGAACAATGATGGACTCAACTGTTTAGGAAACTTACAAACATACCAGGAATGCCAAGTCGAACTGCTATAAACACTATCATCATACTCACTTCGACACTCCCAACACCCTGTTGTTGTTCTTGTTTTTACCTTCATTTTTCATTTACTCAGTACAACTGAGATCTTTATTCAGTGGGGCAGTTGTTGATTTCTTGTCTTGTGCAGATGATGCAGTGGTTTGAGATTTTGAGAGAACCCTGTTTGTATGTGTGTTTTGTTGATGTTATTATATTAATTGTCTTGTGTTTTTTTTAATTTTCAGGGGTTGTTTTTGTCAGAGGACCCCCTTGAAAACAAGATGGTGCATATCAAGGGTCTTATCCTCAAATTAAAATTTCAAATAACTTTCAAATAATTTAACCATACCACAGTTGCCATATCCAAATATATGAATGAATCATTGTAAAAATGTTGACACTAGATGTCAAAAACAAAACAACAAAAAACACCAAGGTCCAGGGGTTTTGCTAAATTGTCCAATATCAATGTTCTGTCTGGCAATAAGGTTTAGTACATAACAGGGAAGAAGCCCACCTTGTCGCGTGTCACACTCATATTTGGTGACTTTGGCATCATCATTTTTCACAGTCATCATAATGGTGCAGTTGGCCATCACTGCCTACAAAGAAAAAGAGACATATATGAAGTTTTACTGTAAACACGTTACATCTCAAAAAAAAGATGACAGAATCAGTGTGTTTACCTTCTGCATCTGTAAATTGCAGAAGGTGCAACATTACATGAATGAACCATTCTGGTAGGTCTTTCAAATCAATTTGCAATGTCATGTATTACAACACAACAACAATGTCTGTGCATTCTTCTTCCTGGCTCTAGATTAATATGATGCACGGCTGAAAAAGGAGAACTGGAACAAATAACCTGATGACGAGCATTTACCCGTTCAGTCTCTTCACGGATCTCACAGTCCTCAAAGTGTTGGGGGTTGACAACGTGACACTTTGTCTCCAGAAGGTCTAACTGCAACTCAACATCACAGCCTCCATCAACCTGGAAACATACAGAGTAAGAGAATAAATCACAATTATTGAGATATTTTTAATGTCCCAACACCACAATCATGAGCCCCTTTTAGCACTTTGTTGATTGTTGCACTACTTTCTTGTTGTCATGGTACACTTGTCTACTTCAAGTTGTTTCTTACTTTAATAATAATAATAATAAAAGCTTTGGATAAAAGTGTCTGCAAAATGACAAAATGTAAATGTAAATACAGTATCTTGTTTTTGGTAAACATTTGTTTGGTTTTTTGTGTCATGCAAAGCAAATATCATGTAAAAATACTGAACAATTACTCTGCCAGACTTAAGACCAGATAATAAAAATGAAACATCTGATTTCCACATTTTCTTATGGTGCTCCCATCATGTGCACACAAATATATACTTATATTTTTACTTGTTCAATTCCTTTTGGGGGTAGAAAATATAGTAAAAATAGCTATACCTATATAGCAGTATAGAAATGTCAAAGATATGTTTGAGGTAATTTAGAAGCATTTTTGTCCACCGGAGAACACTGAAAGGTGTCATGAGTCTTGTCATGATCCTAGTGTTTTTTTCCCTGCATTTCCTGCGTCCCTGTGTTCATGTGTGTTCTTGTGTGTCCATGGGCATGGCTACTCCTCCTCCTGCTCCTGCTCAACCTGCGACTGGCAAGTCATTAGTGTAAACAGTATGGATGATGCAGACTTGGCAAATGTTTTTAATTCCTTTTTCTCTCATTTTGAAAGGTCTGATTTCTCATGTAATGTTTCTATGCTGAGAGAGTCTCTTGTTCCTCAAAATGATATTGTAATATCCTGGGAACGTTTCACAAATCTATTTAAGAGGGTTAACAGAAGAAAGGCTGCTGGCCCTTACACCATCTGTGGACGCACATTGTGTCACTGTGCTGACCAGTTCAGTGAGGTCTTCCAGATGTGTGCCAAGTGTGGCCAGATACCAACTATATGGAAAACATCCACTATAATACCTGTCCCAAAATCAAAAAATCCAAGAAGACTTAATGAGGTTAGACCGATTGCACTCACATCCCTTGTGATGGAAAACTTTGAGAAAATTTTAAAAGATAAAGTTGTCTCCTTAATAGGTGGCAAACTAGATCCACTGCAGTTTGCTTATCAAGCTGGTAAAGGTGTGGAAGATGCAAAGCTTTTCATTTTAGACAGTGTTCAAGCACCTTGAAAAACCTAAATCTCACGTGAGATTTTTAATTGCTGATTTTTCTTCAGCTTTTAACAAGATGCAGCCTCATATTTTGATTGGACACATGTTCAATGTCATCATCTCAAACACAGGCTCTCCTCAGGGCTGTGTCCTTTCCCCTCTGCTTTTTATTAAGTACACAGACTGCCTTTGTCAAATGATAGCTTCCTTGACCTTCCTTGACCTTAATGTGACAAAGACTAAGGAATTAATCATTGGTTTTAGGAAAAACAGCAGCAAACCAACAGGTAGCATAATATATGGTGAAGACGTCCAAATTGTAGATACATACAAGTATCTTGGAACAGTGTTTGACTCACATTCAAGTTTGATGCAAACACAGAGCTGATTACCATGAGAGGACAACAGAGAATCCATCTGATGCGAAAGCTGAACTCTTTTAGTGTCTTTGATAACATTTTATGTAACTTCTTTCAATCTTTTATTGAAAGTCTTTTAACATTTTCTTTCATATGCTCTTTCAATGGACTGTCTGTGAAGGACAAGAATAGTAGAAACAGCATTGTTAGAGTCTGTGTCAAGATCATCGGAGTCCAGCAGAAAGACCTGTACTCCCTCTGGAAGAGACATGAGGTCCAGAAATGAAATGGCATCATTAGTCATTCTGACCATGTTCTTTCTGGTCAATTCTCTTAAATGCGTGCCCTAGGAAAACTAACCGTTATTCAAATTCTTTCATTCCTTCTGCTATCAGGCTGCTAAATGCCGACAACAGTAAGTGGAATATGAACCGGTCCCTGTAAATGTGTAAATTGTAAACTGTACCATTTGTTGACCTGTCGTCACTGACATGTTGATTTGTATGTAATGCTGCTGCTTGACCGAGTTGTATTTATTTTATTTTATTTTATTTTATTTTATTTTACTTTATCTTGCCTGTGAGCTGGGTAGGCTGTAAAACTGAATTGCCCTTCTGGGATAAAAAAAAGTTGTCTGAATCTGAATCCGAAACTGGCACACCTGCTCATCATTACCTCATCAATTTGACAGTATATCTACGCCGGCTCTCCTTCCAGTCTTCACCAGATCGTTCCGTCACCCATAGTGGTAGTTAGATGCTCCGGCTAACTTTCCAGTGGGCTTTTGCTCTTAAAGTATTTTTGCTGTTCTAACCGTTTGTCTCCCTGTGCTCCAGAACTCGTCCTCATGTGCCAGCCAGCTTGCTCCATTCAACAGTTATTTGTCTGCCTGCCAAGGCCCTTCTACAGCCATACTTACCACACAGCCCTCCATCTACCTGCGCACTGCTCTACTCCCCTCCAAGCACTTGTCTACTTGCCCACTCTCCACTGCCATCTCAAGCTCCACTGCTCAGCCACAAGTTCACTCACGCCCTCTGCTCAAACCCACAAGTTAAAGCAAAAAGTGCAGAAATTTGAAAGGATACAGTGTTCCACCAAACTGGAAGAATCATGCTTAGTCTGGCAAGATAGTCTTAAAACACATAGGATGGCCCTCTGTAATGCTAGAAATGCCTATTACTCATCATTAATAGAGGAGAATAAAAACAGCCCTAGGTTCCTTTTTTCAGCACTTTGGCCAGGCTGACAAAGAGTCATAACTCTATTGATCCATGTATTCCTATAGCTCTCTGTAGTAATAACTACATGAGCTTCTTTAATAATAAAATTATTACTTATTACTGTTATTATAACTATTAAAGAAAAGATTCATCACCTCCTGCCCTCAACAGACACTGATTTATCACCAAACACAGGAACCTTAGGAACAGCTGTAAAACCTGATATATATTAACTTCAATGATTTCTTTATCTTAACTATCAACCCAGCCTCTCAGGTGTTTTAGCCAACTATAGACCTATATCTAACCTTTCTTTTCTTTAAGATCCTTGAGAAAGCAGTCTCCAATCAGATGTGTGACTTTCTACATAACAAAAGTTTATTTGAGGATTTTCAATCAGGATTTAGAGCACATCATAACACAGAGACAGCACTGGTGAAAGTTACAAATGACCTCCTTATTGCATTGGACAAAGGATTTCTCTCTGTACTTGTCTTGTTAGATCTTAGTGCTGCATTTGACACCATTGACCATTGCATCCTATTACAGAAACTGGAATATTTAATTGGCATTAAAAGAACTGCATTAAGCTGGTTTAAATCCAGTTTATCAGATCAATTTCAGTTTGTACACGTTAATGATGAATCCTCCATACACATAAAAGTTAGACACAAGGTTCCACAAGATTCTGTACTTGACCCAATACTATTCATCTTATTTATGCTCACTTTAGGTAATATTATTAGGAAACACTTACACATAAATTTTCACTTGCTATGCATATGGCTCTAATAAACAGTGAAATGTGTGAAATGTGCTCTCCACACAAGAAGGAGGGTAGGAAGGAAGGACAGAAGTAAAATGTATGGTTGCAGTACAGAAAAGAGAAGGATGAAAAAACTAGAAAAAAACAGTACTGTAAGATTGAAGGACGGACAGAAAGAAGGAAAAGCAAAAACGGAAAGGAAAAAACAACCTTTAAAAATCTCCAAAACCTGTTGGATAATATCTAAAGGTCATTATTTTACTGAGCTGAAACAACGCTGTTATTCAAAGTAAAAAAAAATATCATGGTGAATGTAAAATTGCAATCTGCAGTTACCAGATAAATGTAGTTGAGAGAAAAGACAATTTTTCCCTCTGAGATGTAGCAAAGGAAATGTATGTATGTATGTATGTCAACCAAAATGAAACTACTCAACATACTAGAACCATTAGTTAGTTATTAGTTGAGCAAATGTGTGCAGTTATTGTCCATTTCTAGTTCTCATACCTTTACCACTTTGATGCCTTGGGTTTCGCTGAGTCTGAACTTGTACCCGTGGTCATGTTGTTCATTGATGTGATGCATTGCCAGACGTGCTGCTGCAGCACCACTATCTTCACTGCACGTTACCAGCTCCAAAGCTGGAGCAGCGCTGCAAAGTAGCACCACTGAGGACAGCAGCACCAAGATGGAAAATCCCTTCATGGTGCAGAGAAGAGAGACAGTGCAGACCGCTGCAGCTGGGGACGTTATATAGACACAAACAGGTTAGCAGCCTTGAGAGGGAGGGAGAGAGAGTGACAAACAGGAGGAGAAATGACAGATAAATGAGATAAGAGACAGATAAGAGGTATAGAAGAAGGACAGGGCCACAGGGCTGCCAAATCAAAGAACAAACAGAGACTTTAACCAGAGCAGAGCAACTTATTCTCAAATATCTACTGCAACACTCAGTTTCATCATGGTTTTAATACTGTCAACCATTTGCCACTGCCGCTGTACAGGTATTTCTACTGAAGCAAATTTAATTAGAGGAACTGTCAGTTGCATCACAGCTTCACAACATTTCATGTTTAACATACACTACATCAGTACAACAGTACAATGAATGAGAATCTTTTTGGCTAATGCAAAGGACATGAGTGCAAAATCTTAAAAAGTATTTCTGGATTTGGTTGCATTGAATTGCATTTGTGATATGGAGGCTTGGGGGGTTGTGCTGTGATCTCCAGCATACACTTGGACAGTTTGCAGCCAAGTGTGAAGCAGCTGAGATGAGAGTCTGTATCTCCAAATGCATTATCTCATTCTGTCAGAAAACGGTGGTTGCTCATTCTGGATTGGAAGTGAGATTCTGCCCCATGGGAGATAAAAGGGGTCTTATTCATGAGTATGAATAAGATGGAACTCAGGTTTAGATTCCATTGCAGGGGGTTTAGGCTCAACTTAGAGACAGGGTTCAGACATCCAGAAGGAGCCTGGAGTAGAATCACTGCTCTTTAGGGTCAAACTGAGCCAGATAAGGTGGTTCAGGTATCTGATCCCTGTGGAGGTTTACAGGGCATGTCCAACTGGGAAACCACATTTTGTGATCCCTCAAGAGAGGTCGAGGATGGAGGATGAGGGTGGGTACATGGATATGTGGGTTTTCTTGCTTAGGATGTGTTCAGATAGACAACAGCACTGCCTGGAGAAATGCAGCCCCCTCATTCATTTTAATGAGACTACTGTATTGGCACAGCGGGGATGTTGACACAGTGGGCTGCAGCATAATTTAATTAGAAGAGACTTCACCACATAAGTATGAGATGAACACGATTTATTAATAAAGTTTTGGCACAGACTTAGACTCCATGAATGAAGAAATTGTCCTCCCAAGAAAAGAAAAACAACAGTAGGTCATAATGTCAGTCACCCAAAAACAACATAGTTATATTTGAGTGACAGATGCCATCTAGCGGTTCAGATGAGGTGTATATATATGTGGACAGATTTCCTCATTTAGAGGAGGAGGGGTGAATGGAGGCATAAACCTAACAGTGGACTTTGCAACAGGCGACTGCTGTTTGTTTCCTGTTTCCAACCTTGAGTTAGGACAGTTTTTTCAAAACTGTAACTACAATCGTCCCCTAACCTTAATCCCATGGTTATTATTGTAGCCATGCCGATGAAGGTGGCCTAACTTTAAGGAAGTAGTAACTTTAACCCACACCACGTTTCTCTAACGTTAACAAAGTGATCATTTTAACCCAAACCATGATCTGTCCCTAAACTTAACCAAGTGGTTTACCATTATGTATCATTCTGGAGTCACATGGTCAAATGATGTATTTTATTGTTTAATTTGGAGGACTTGTTGTGAATGGCATGATTGAGGCTGAGGCAGATCCTAGCAGAGTGCTCTGCTCTGGTGGTAACTGGAGTTGGGGTGGTGGTGGGTGCCTGTAAAACGAGTAAGACAATGCGTAAAAGGATGATTTATGAATGAGAAGAAGCGCAAGAGAAAGTTTGAACACCTGCAGTGACTGGATGAATGACATGAAGCAGGAGGTAGGTGGAGAGAGGAAAGGCTGGACCAGAGAACAAGGTACGAATGAACATGACAACAGACAGCCGGAATGACTGCTTGTGGGGAAAATGTACAGTACAGACCAAAAGTTTGGACACACCTTCTCATTCAAAGAGTTTTCTTTATTTTCATGACTATGAAAATTGTAGATTCACACTGAAGGCATCAAAACTATGAATTAACACATGTGGAATTATATACTTAACAAAAAAGTGTGAAACAACTGAAAATATGTCTTATATTCTAGTTTCTTCAAAGTAGCCACCTTTTGCTTTGATTACTGCTTCGCACACTCTTGGCATTCTCTTGATGAGCTTCAAGAGGTAGTCAATGTCAATAGTCATGAAAAGAAAGGAAACTCATTGAATGAGAAGGTGTGTCCAAACTTTTGGTCTGTACTGTATGTTTCATGCTTTGGTAGGACTGTTGACCTATGGCTGCCAAGAATTGTGGACTGGCGATTCCTGCTATGTTGCACAAGCACAGACATTAACATGTTATATGACACACATCATACAAACATTTTCAATGTATCCACACATGGCCCAAATTTTCATGTGCAGACAAACCAGGCAGACCAAATGGTCAGTTTGTGGATGATGAGAACTAGTTGGTATGATCAAATTAAAAGTGTTTATAGTTGTTCCAAATGTGAAAAGTCGGCCATCATACGGAGGAGAGAGATTTCATTTAAATAGATATAATTTAAATATGGGGATAATGGCGCATATTGTCAGACAGTCTCTCCTGGAAAACATTAATAGTGATGCACTCAGTTGTTGAAAGTTACAGACATAGTCATGTCGAGAATGAAAAAGCACTATGAAAACGAGCTAGAGAGAGAGGGTTAAATCCACACATCTGACCAATCATGATGTGAAGTGGGTGTGAATGTCGGCTCGTCAGTTTTGGAAAGTTACAGAAACGGTCGAACACAGCACCCGCCTAAAACTAACTTCGGAAATGACTTTTCACAGAGCATACTGTCCCCTTAGGTCAACCACCATATAAAGATGATGTTTATTATAAGTTGTTTATAGTACATATTTAGGAGACAGAACAGCATCTGCATTCACTGTAGAGGGACTGAGTGGGGGGGCAGTGGTTGCCTACAGGTTAGAAAAGCAAGGTTGAAAGTTGCTGGTGCCTGTGCTAGTTCAGTCCCCAGATTTGCAGGATAACTTGTGATGGGGAAGGTGAAAGAGCAGTGCTAGCTCCTCCCTCATTACCTCCAGTGGAGCAGTTGGTGGTGGTTATGATTCTCTCTTGATTCTCGATGCTCTCTTGATTCTTCCTGACCCAGAGCTTTGAGACTATAGAATTAAATCCCTGTATCGATCGAGAGGTCAAACCTGTCTCCATCATCATCATCACTGAATCATTTCAGACTGTCAAAGAAAGGGAATCATTATCTCTCTTTTAATTCAGATGTAGGATGGTGCTGGTGAGGATGGTTACCATCCTTCGACCTCCCCCAAAATTACAGTTTTGTGTATTTTTTAATACTTTGTATGTCTTTTTTGTTTTTTTGCTTTTCCTGCATCTGACACAATTTGCTATGACAGACAAACGCTACTGGACATTAGAGGTAAGTTTATATCAACTGGAACAACAATAACAGACTTTTCATTGTGTAGTCTACCTGGATTAACATCTGGACAATGGAGATGCAGTGCACAAGCAGGGACTACGGTCAGGCTGAGAAAACAGGAAAACCTGCCACTTCTCCTGAATATTCTTCTGGCTAATGTTCAGTCACTGGATAATATACTGAGGCAGACTGGCATTTCAGCATGAAAGCAAGAACTGTAACATGATGGTTTTCACAGAGACCTGGCTGGACTCAGTGACCCCTGACCATGCTGTTACACTTGCGGGACGTTCCATCTACCGGCAGGATTGGACAAGAGTTGGGGAAGAGCAAAGGAGGAGGTGTGTGCTTTATGGTAAACAATTTATGGTGCACAGATGTGGAAGTTGTTTCTTCAAGTTGCTGTCCTAATCTGAAGCACCTCATGATTAAGTGCCATCCCTTCTACCTTCTGAGAGAGTTTACATTGGTCCTGCTCACGGCTGTACACATCCTGCCACAAGCTGACACTGCATAGGCACTTGAGGAGCTGTATGTGGTCATCAGCGGGCAGGATATTCCACATCCAGAGGCTGCATTTATTGTAGATGGAGACTTTAACCGTGTCAATCTGAGGAAAGTCCTGCTACACTATAACAGTGCAGCCATGCTGCATCATGTTTACACTCCATACTGGGAAGCATAACAAAGCCCTCATCCAACTGCCATTCAGCAAATCGGACCATGCCTCCATCCTGCTTCTCCCCACCTACAGGCAGAGACTGAATCAAGAGAGACCAATCACCAAAAACATACAATGATGGACAAGTGAAGCAGTTTCACGGAGGCAGTCATATGCTATATCAGTAAATGCATTAATTATGTGGTGCCTAGGATTACTATGTGGAAGTTCCCAAATCAAAAATCTTGGATTAACCTTGGCGAGGTTTGTACTGCCCTCGACACAAGCATGGATGCTCACAAAAATGGAGATTTGGTGAACTAAGCACATTGAGTTTACTCCTATATAAATCCGCTTAAGGCTCCTGGCCCAGATGGCATTCCTGGTTGAGTCCTCAAAGTGCATGCAAATGAACTGGCAGATGTCTTCACAGATATTTTCAACCTCTCCTTGGCCCAGTCTGTGGTCCCCAAATGTTTGAAGAAGCTGCCTGCCTTAATGACTATTGCCCAGTAGCACAACCACCATCATTATGAAGTGCTTTCAGCCACTAGTCAAAGCCCTCATCATTTCCTCCCTATCAGACTCATTGGACCCCCTATAGTTTGCATACAAGCAGAACAGGTCCAGGCATGATGCCATCACACTCACCCTCCACACTGACTTCACCCACCTTGAGCAGAGGGACACATTTAAGAATGCTGTTTGTGGACATTTCACATTATGTTCAACATAATGTTCAACATTTAACATTATTTTGCCCTCTCAGCTGGTCATCAAGCTCAGGGACCTTGGACTCAGCAGTGCCCTATGCAGCTGGATCCTGGATTTCCTGACAAACAGGTCCCAGAGGGTTAGGCTTGGTGACATCACTTCTTCCACGTCATGATCAGCATTGGAGTCCGGTATGCCCTCTTCACCAATGACTGTGTGGCAACACACTGCTCTAACACTGTCATCGGCCCAGCTCATACTGAGTCAACCAGCACCTCTCTTCCTATTTTTCAACTAATCTCTTGAGTAGAGAGAAGAGCCTGTCCATTCTCTCTCTGCTCTCCTATGCTCTCTTCTCCTCTGCCTTTTTCTGCAACCTCATGTCTTCCTTCATGAGCTGAAAAAGCTCACCAAAGCTTCACTAACACTTTTTTCTCCAAAAAAAAAACCTCAATCACAGAGATGTAGTACATTATGTTACTGAGTCTATAATGTAGCTGTAATAGAAATCCAAACTGTTATTTAGCTTAATAAAACAAAATTTAATATAGATCGATCTGTTCATTTTAGTACATTTATATTTATTGAAATGGGGTGTTATTTGTCGAGCCCCAGAGGCAGCACTGTTGTTCTGTCCAGTAAAAGCATGAAGCTTCACTTTACATTCTGACAAACTAATGTGGCAGTTACAATTGTTAGATTTCATCTGTGAGACCAACATTTATCTTCCAAAAGGAATTATATCATATATCAAAATGCTGCGGAGACATTAGACCCAGTGGTAAATTACCAAAGAGCTGCACATATAGTTCATCAGATCATATTCTCCCTGCAATGACGACGAACATTGCCTGGCCGATCATGCCAGGAGTTAGGCTGCTAGCAGCTGAGATGACCGGCTGGCCTCACCCGACCAGTGGCACCTCACATCTCTGAAAATGCTGGAGCAAATATCCAAACATGCATTATTTGGATAAACTGACCACATAATGAGACTCTAAATGGTTACTTTCTCACCTGAAAAAATATGAAAACTCAATAAAGTGACATATCAACAGTCCCACAGTGAAAATTACAACAGCTTAGCCTGGATTGCTGCCCATTGGTGTGAAAATGCATTCTGGGATGGGTTGGGCCATGAAGGATACATCTGTTGGCTCCTCTAAATTCAGGAAAAGAAGGCTGCATTTCCCAGCCACATTTGAGGGAGCCTTTGAAATGGGACTGCCTTGGTCACAGCACTGTGACGCATTCGGTCTTCAAATGCAGCCTTTGAAGGATGCGGCCCCTGAATTGAGACACAGCTACAGTCTCTCTCTCTCTCTCTCTCTCTTTCTCTCTCTCTCTCTTTTCCGTTCACACAGACTTACTCATCCCCCACCAAACACACACACTCTTCCCAGCTATACAATATTTAGGGCCCAAGCATGACCATTGGGTTCCTGGCACTGAGAGTGCAAAGAACCTATTATTTCTGTAAAGACTATAATTAGGGCCCGAGCACCAAGTGCTGCGAGGACCCTATTGTAATTCGAAAGAATATTATTAGGGCCCGAGCACTGAGTGGTATGAAGGCCCTATTGTTTTTCGATTATTATTATTATTATTATTATTATTATTATTATTATTATTATCAATATTATTAATATTATTATTAGGGCCGAGCACTGACTGGTGCAAAGTCCCTATTGCAAAGTCCCTATTGTTTTTCGAAAGATTATTATTATTTTATTAGGGCCAGAGCACAAAAGTGCCAGGGGCCCAAGGGTCGCTGGCACTGTAAGTGCGAGGAACCTATTGTTTTTGAAGGGATTACTAGGGCCTGAGCAGGAAAGTGCCAGGGCACTAAAAGTACATATTTTTTCAAAATTTTTTGCCCAGCAGGAAGTCAGCAATTCTGGACTTTGTATGTAAATTTTCATTTTACGAACATGTTTGATGCCTTTAGGATGTGTGAAAACTAACAAAACTTTGAATATGTGTTCGAACTAATAAATTCTTTAATTAGTATCAAAATTGGGCTTGGGCATGGCATTTTGGCTCGTAAGTGCCCCCTAATTACTTTTCGCATTTTTGAGGTGCTAGGGGTGCTCAAAAACTCACAAAACTTTGCACATGCAAGTGGTGTAATTTGATGTCAGATATGGGTCTTTGACATGGGTGTGAAAAAATGGGTCAAGGGTGCCCCCTAGAAAATTTCAAAGTCAAAGCCCCCACCTTTAATTCTGACTTAGATTTATGAAATTTGGTACGCAGATGTATCATCTCCAGACTTAAAATAAAAGTCTCTTGGAGCCATACAGTAAGTCCAACAGGAAGTCAGCCAGCACAGTGAAGCCATTGACAGGTTTTGTATTTTAACGAACTCCTCTTAGAAATTTGACCCAAGAGACTTCAAATTTGGTAGGTTACATCTAAAGACCTTTGCAATGCTAAATTGCAAAGCTTTTTTGTTTTCATGGAATACCCTTGGCAATTTTGCCCACAAGAAGTTGTTGTAACTCAGCTTTACATTGTCCAGTCTGCCCCAAATTTCTCATGTTTGAGTCCAGGCCTGACTCTTCATAGCGCCACCTACTGACAATAGGAAATCAGTCTTATTTGACAAACATCATCTGATTTACATGGTGTGGTCTACATATGATATACAGCAACATGATGTATAATTAGTGGGTGTTCTCTAGCACCACACGTGGAAACAGGAAGTGATAGTTATCTCCTACAAGTAATGTCCAATATTCGTGAAAATGTCTATCCATGTCAGTTGACTTCTGGTAAATGTATTGCCGCATTAATATTTCACTTAAGTAGTATAGCGTTCATGCAACAGGAGGACCTACATGACACATAGTTCATCAAATGTACAAACGTTTTCTAATAAGTCCTATCCAGCACCACATACTGCACGCCAGAAATAATAAATAAATAAAATAATTTTACCCATTCACACAGTGTCCAATAATCCTGACAATTCAGAGCCCTGTCAACTGACCTCCAGTATTGATACCACGGCTGCCACTCCATCCGACGCGGATGAGGTGCGAGGGCCTGTTCATCATTGCTAGTCAACCATTTTGAATCTACTTTGCATTTTTTTTCGCAAAGTGAAGCCATTGACAGGTGTTGTATTTTAACAAACTCCTCCAAGATATTTAACCCAAGCAACTTCAAATGACATCTAAAGACGCCCCAAAGATTTACATTATCCAGTTTGCCCCAAGTTTCTCATGCTTAATAAGAGTCCAGACTTGAACACATCAACATGTCAATATTGAGTCATATTCAGAGTGCCAGTTACTGACAACAGGAAGTTGGCCTTATGTGACAAAAATCATCCGATTTACATGAAATTTACGTGGTGTGGTCTACACATGATATACAGCAATATGATGTTTAATTAGTGGGTGTTTGCTTGCTCCACATAGTGAACACAGGAAGTGATAATTATCTCCTTCATGCAATGTCAATATTCATGAAAATATATACCCATGTCAGTTGTCCTCTGGTAAATATAATGCTGCATTAATATTTCATTTATGTAGTATTGCCTCTGGGCAACAGGAAGTGAAGCCTAAATGACACATAGTTCATCTAATGTATACACAATATTTAATGGGTCATGTCCAGCCCCACATACTGCACACAGGAAATAATATTTCACACATTCACACAGTGTCCGATAATCCTGTAAATTCAGAGCCATGTCAAAAGACCTCCAAAAGTGATACCACGGCTGCCGCTCCCTCTGAAAGACACGAGGTGCAATTCATTGCTGCTTGCAGCTTTAATTATTATTAGGGCACGGAGCACGGAAGTGCCAGGGGCTCAACGGTCCCTGGTCCCTGTACTGAATGGTTATAACTTTAAAAGGTGATACTTATTCTTCAGTCTGCACTTAAGCAGCTTTGAAAACTTGTTTCACAGACAACTGCTAAAAGTAAGCTGTACAGGCTCTTTCCACACCCGTAACGTGAACACACTGAATTTCAAAATGCAGTATGTCAAGGTTAGGAGTTGTACCATGAGACTGAAAGATAAACAGTGACTCAGTGATGGGATGATATGAGAATCAGGCTGACAGATTTAATGATTAACCAAGAGTGGGTCACACATTTTTCAGTCAGTCATTATGGTCTCAATTGCTAAATATAGGCCCTCTAATAAGTGTGCAAGTGGTCATTTTAGAAATTATTGCTCTTTGAGGATTTGAGGACTTATAGTAGCTCTGATGTCTGCCGTGTGGGCATTGATTGACGACTGATTGACAGTTGGCTCACCTGTTGCTCTCCCCGACTGCAGGACTCACACTGAGTCAAGACTATTGTTGCAATATTTCACTAAGTTTAATGTTACTTGATTATGATACCTGCCCTGTTAACACAATTTAGCTAATGTTAGCCCAAGTGTGCAGCACTCAGAGTTCCCAGTAAGCTAGCATTAGCTTGGGTCTGCGGAAGTGGGGTGTGTTTCCAGAGCATGAAAAGCAACATCTTGCATGCCTTCTTTGAGAGGTGCTGGCCAAACAGAAAAGATGGCACTGACCATATGCTGTAACTCTGGGATTTAAAACTGGCTCCAATGTACACAAATGGGTGAAATCACACCTCGCTATGTGCATCTCTATATACAGTCTATGGGTGCATCCCAAGTCTCTGAAATTGCATCATCGTTTCCCTCACTTGCATCTTTTCCTTGCGTCTTAGTCCCTCCCACCGTGGATGCATGGAGAGACACAAGGGAACCAAGCGGGGAGAGAAGAAACAAGGAAATTTGTTTTAGGGACATGAGACATTCTTTCCTCTTAAGTGTCACGTGAAGCAACATCTGTTTCTGATGACGGCGGCAGCTGATCACAACCGAATCAGCTGTCAGTCGTTTTTAACAGCTGTGGAAACTTCTGATGGAGTTTGTGTCTGCACACATGTCAGCAGCTGTTTCCTCTCTGCAGCGTGTTACCTGTTTAACAAACACCTAAATAAAAAACAAACATACATAAAAACCTGTATTCTGTATTTACAATGTGTACTGTGTCCTGCTCAGAGGCACAGGAACCATTTCTACTCTCAGAATGAGTTTATACTATTTATTGATTATTTGCATCTGTATTTTTTGATATATAATATCTGAATTCATTATTTAGATCCAGATCCAGAATATGATCAGAGTGTCTTTTGAACACTGGAAAATATTTATTTGGCTAAATGTTTCAGGAAAAATGGAAATGATGTAACTCATATCAAACCCGACGCTCAGGAATTTTCCGCCTCACATGTGACTGAATGGAAATGATGATAAATGATGTAAAATATAAATGTGTTTAACTGTTATTATGGATCAAATTAAAGTAGGATGATCAGCATGTAAGTTCAGTAAATTAAACTCTGATGACATTTGAATCGCTCCCATCACAACCTTTCTTCCCACATTATGTGGTTGTGTTAATGGTATGTGTACCATTAACACAACCATGTAAGCACTAAATTTCAATATTTTTGCTCTCATAGTCCAATCCGAGGAGATGAATAAAGCTCTGATTGACTGTAATCATATGGGAGGAGGAATAACAGCATGACAGTTCTGCAGCTTGAAAGCTTCACACACACACACACGCACACACACACACACACACACACACACACACACACACACACACATTCTCACATTACTATTCACTGTCCACAAAATCCTCGTTAAGTGAAGTGAGTGTAACACAAAACTGAGGAACTGCACGTCAACCCACACAGTAGGAACATCAATGCACTTACAAGCAAGAGATCCTGGTTTGTTTTTTCAGGATAAGGGATTAAAGATTACATGCAGAATGATGACATTCTGCATGAAGAACAAACAGCAGCCAGCCAGCATGTTTGAAGTTAAAAAGCAACTATGTTAAAGAGTAACTTGCAGGTTGGAGACCCCAGTGAATATAATAAAATTATGTGGAAACTAGATTTTACTTCTCCATCTAAAAAAGCCAAACCAGAAGTGACGTAACAAAAGGGAGAGCTGTGAATTTGAACAATAAAAAATGAATGGATCTCAGGGTTAACTTTGACACTTAAGATGTTGAAAATGTTTATTCATACACATATGATGGACCACAGCCTTATAATTATGAGCCTGCTAGACATCCACGAGACCAGGAATAGACCAGGGTTAGAAGAAATAATGGTCAGAGGAGAGAAATTGAGTTATGGTGCAAGGAGAAGCAGTGGAGAACTGGGCAGATGTCTTGTTGAGTGACTAACGTTAGCTTATAGATACAAATATAGATGTATTTATCTATGGGCATTAGCTATAATATCTAACTCTGTGTTCACATCACAACATTGTAAAGTTTGCTATAATGTATCAGGCTGTAACAAAACTAGTATATGTATCTAATACCGACAAGAGCATTAATACTTACCCTTAATAGAAACTAACGCGCAAGTATCAGCTTGTATCAGTTGTATCTTACACTGTATAATATCTCCACACTGTTTTTAATAGGATTACAGAGGGCGTTACAAAGGGTTTCAGTTGCCTCATTTAGGTGACAATTAATAAAAAATGATCACAATAACAACCAAGTGTTTTGGAGGTATTAAAACATTTCATGTTGTAAAGAGCAGCTTCATAATTATCGGATACTGCATCAATGGCTAGGCCTGCAGGCATCAGCAGCTAAGAGCACAGATATACTCCCAAGCAGACACGTACACGGACAGCTGTGGACACCACAGATGTGTGGTAGCTCTTTTAATACTACTTTCTGGAGTCCATTTGGAGGATGCGTTCCACACATGCGCAGTAGATTGGCATCTACAGAAAGAAGTCCACACAGTCACAACAAATTGGAGGTATGCGGATGTCCATAAAACGCATAGCTCCTGGTCTAAAAAATTAAGCCAGTGCCTTAAACTTGCATTCTTTCTAATGGCCAGCAAGCGGTGACTCTACTGGCTGAAAAGAAGTCCGATTGTATGGAAGTCTATAAGAAAATGACCCTATTTCTCACTTGATTTATTACCTCAGTAAACACTTTCCTAATGAGTTTATGTTCTCAATCGCGTATAAAGTCTTCTTCAATGCATCATGATATTCATTTTGTAAATTATGGGCCCATTTAGAGTGAAACAGATGATAAAGCAGTGTATGCTTTGGGGCGTGGCTATGTTGTGATTGACAAGCTGCTACCACAGTGACAATGTTGATTACATAACATAACCATGGCATAACCCCAGATTCACAGAGTATAGGCATGGCTGCTGCTATTTCACAGTGTGTTTTCATTTCATAAAAGTTAATTGTAACACTTGTTTGCCTAAAAACTCTTGTTCAGTGTTTGGTTGTGATAAAACACCCTCTAAGGAGTCAGATGTTCAGTTTTTCCAGTGAGTACATTTTGTTTGAATGGTTTTTTGCTAGCGGAAAATAGCATTAGCATTATTATTGTTAACCATAGATTGTAAATGCACCGTGCTAACCAAGCTAGCAGCTAGCGCCATGGTCAGCTCCACCCTTTTGTCCAAATATGGTCACTTCTGGCTCCAAAAATCAAACATGGCGACGGCCAAATCCAAGATGGTGATGGTCAAATCGCTACAGCAAGCCCCCAGGAACAGCGCCAGGCTGTGAAGCCAATTTGATTGTTTTATCCCCATTCAAAAATTATCCAGAGGGCTAAATCGGAAGTAGCCGGCTCGGCCGGTGAAAATCACCAGTGCGCTTGCTCCAATGATCCATGGGCCCAATGATCCCGGAAGATCCAGGTAATTTTATACGCGGAAGTTGAACTTTTTAGGCCTGTTTTCCTATAATTTTAATTTTAAGTCATCTTAACCCTGTAAAAATTTATGAATTGATCTTAAACATGAATTTTGGAATTTTAGCAGCATTTAGAAAAAAAGTTATTGCTTCTGTTTTATTGTTCATATAATCCTCCTGATGTAATTTGTTTTTAAATATTTTGTTATTTAACGTTATTGCTGCTCATCCTGTTTATAATACTGTTTGTTCTCACTTTTTTTCAAAAAGGTCCTTTTTACCATGTTGCTGAATTTATGATTTTAACCAAAAGTATGAATTCCTGGTTTATAATAACTTTTTTATCCTGTTTTTAATAATGTGGTCATTTTTTAAAAATGTATTATTTGAGTCATTTTAACCCTGTTTCTGAATGTATAAATTTAACCATGTCATGGATTTCCATTTTTTTAACGGGATTTAGAATTTTTGAGTTTTATACCATATTCATAAATATTTGAAGGTTATTAACATTTTTAATTTTAGGTTTGCCCCTACTGGTTTAATTTTTGTTGCTTTTATTTATTATCCAGCTGCACTGTGCCCCGAACTTGAAGGTGAGTAAAAAAATTTAAATATGCCGTAATAAAATCCATCTCAGGTTTACTAAACACCATAAAATTCATTTGGTACAGTAGCTCTGGAGGGACAGAGGAGAGATTGTTTATAAAACTGCTGGCCTCCTATAGTTCATCTTTAATTCAGCCCATTAAATTAAAAAGCAATATTAAAATAGCAGTTTTAAAAAACTAAATAAAATATAAAAAGAGAGGCAATTTCATTAAACTAGGAATATATAAGAACTGTAAGTCAAAATAAATGCTAAAATCATTTAAAACACAAACAAAAAAGAGATCACACCGTGGGTTAAAACTGTCGTGGATTGGTAAATTTATACCATGGGGAAGGGGATTATTTACATGGGAGATAAACTGCTCTAAAAACATTTGCTCTAAGATAATTATGATCTGTTTATTTGAAGGAAGTACTTCCTGCAGGTGAGTATCCTTATTGATAGAGTAATTCATTTCAAAAGAGGGGTTGTGTTTATATCATATGTGTACGCCAACCCTTTCAAGTGCCAAGTTTATGCAGGTTATCACTGTCTAGTTTTATGAGTGCTATAAAAAAGTGTACACTAAAATTAAACATCTATGTGCGCAAACAAGAGAACACACATTCAATTATTCAAAAAATATAAGATATTTGTTAGGAGGACAGTGGAGATGGAATATGATGAAAATAAATTGCACTTGGTTTTTCTGTAGGCTATTTATATGATAACTTGTGTGCACTGTTATAAGAATGCAGAACAAAAATCTGGAATTATTTTGGTTTGATGAAAATGAGAGGTTGGACTGAGTGGCAAAGTATGGAATAGTTTTATTTCTAAAACTTGGAAAATTAGGCAAACTAGACTGAATAACACACATACAATATGAGATCAGTTTATTTGATGCATTTTAAGTATGTAGGCATACAAAAGATACTATTCGTGTTCTCCTATAATTTGTATTTTTGGCCTCACACCTATTTACATGGAAATTGATTGTCTGCCTTGTAAGCCTGTTTGGGCTGGTCATCTATTGATGCAAGATATTCCATTGATATCAGAATACAGTAGATTCTGATATCAATGGAGTAAGCCTGTTTGGGCTGGTCATCCATTGATGCAAGATATTCCATTGATATCAGAATACAGTAGATTTTTGTTGTTGGACATAATTTAGTCAATATATTTTAGCGTTATTTAATTGTACATATTTTCCAATATAATGTTATGATGGTCGTACCAGCAGTACAACGAGCAAAAATCTAAGTGTATCTTTGTAAATCTATGATCACAAAAAAGTAAAAAAATCATCTCTGTTTATGTTCTGTTTGGAATACTAAAAGAAAACTCTAAATTGAATTATCAGCTATATATTACAAATCCTTTAATTTTACTGGCTAAATGCCATATTCATAAAACCAAATTTACAGGTAAAAAGCCAAACTTCTTGGTTAACTTCTTTTAACTTGGTTAACTTCTTTTGTTACTTCTACAAATTGTAAGATGAATATTTTTTATATTTTTTATTTGATCATTTTGTGGATCATTGTAAGCATTGCCTCATCTGTACACCACTGCCATCTTCAAAGTTTGAACTGTGCTGTATTTAGATGACTTTACAACTTCAAACCATGCCACCGAGCAAACTGATTTATTTGGCCATTGACTTACAAATAAATACTTGACAGATCAAATAGTTATTTAAAATGTGTGACTCTCTTCTCAGTCATCATCTTCCTCCTCTTCTTCGTCTGTGTCCATCATCTCCCCCTGGGCAGCTTGCTGCTCCTCTAAAGCTTCTTGCAGTGCCTGCTCCTCCTCCAGCGTTGGGTCCAGGGCCTCTGTGATTTCTGGTCCACTGGGACACTCCTTCTGTGGTAGCGGGGGGACTGGTGGGCTGTACCCTTCCCCTGAATACTTCAGACCCCATCCAACATATATGTTCTCAAACTTCCTAAAGGAAGAGACAGCACATGGTTGTTTGTAAATTGCAACCTTGCCTTCAGTATACTGTGAGAAATCAAACAAAGGGAGTCAGAATGTTCTGTTTTTTTCACATACTTTCCACAAGCATATGCACATGCTCCTGGCCAGAGGTTGGAACGCAGCACAGCTACTGCATGCTGAGAGGTGAGAGCGGAGGAAATCTTGGAACTCCAGGGAGGGGTGTTGAACAATTCTGAGGCACAAACACTAAAAACAGTTAGATGCCTCCAAGAACATAGGTTTGGTTTCAGAAGTGGAGGGGATACAATAAAGTCATAGGTTCATCAACCAAAAAAAGTTAGTGTGTCAATGCTATAAAAGTGTTCAAACAAAAATTACCAGTAATGTCAATTGTTGCATTATTCAGTGCACTAACCCTACCTAAAATTTCATTTATTTTCACTGGTACAGAGCTGATGTTTTATAATAGATTATATTGTATTTTTACCATTACCACAAAGAGTGATGTCCTTTGCTTTCAGACAGCAAGCAGTTGCTGTAGCTGCCATTGTCTCTTAATATAAACACAACAGCAGCAAGTAGCTGCCATTTCTGTGTTAATTCTATTGTTGCATGTGTTACCTTAGTGGAAAATCAATGGTACTTGCCTCTGTCAGCTAATAAGAGAGCCAGCGGAAATCTACTGACTAGTTATCGGCACAGAGGAAGTGCTGAGGGCAATCAGCCCTACCAGTTAAATATAACTGATTAACAACCAGAACGTATGCAGCAACTAGTATGAACCAGGCCATTCTATTGGTAAACTGTAGCTAACTAAGCAGGAAGTGTTTCCTTCATCTTGTTTTCATGATGGTATAATAGCCAGCATCCTGAAGATGGTGGCCAAAGAACACAATGCTGTAGTGTCCTTCTCTTCATGCTACATGAAGTAAGAGATTTGATACATCAGTCAAAAGAATTTCCATGACAGCTGTCTGAGTTGATGATGGCTGAACTTTGAGCTTGCTGTGTGACCACTGCAACCACAGAAACCACATGGAGGAGCGGCACAGGAGATAATTTTATGGCTATCTGAGTTCCCTCAATTCAACACCTCATCATCAGCACAGAACCAACAGATCATTGAAAAGAAACGGTCAGCTTCAACAACAGTCTAATTATCAGCCCTAGGCCAATAAACAATGTGTACGATTATAGTCAAACCTGCTATATTAATCATGTAATAATGCTAACCATTCCCTCTATTTTAAGCTCTATTGGGCTGTGTGATGTGAACAGAGTAGCTGGACAGCTGCCTGTAGTGTATTTTAAAAAGTGAGGGAAACATGTCCTCCTATCCCCAGTGAAAATTAAATACTTGTTTACCTTTACTGGTTTCAAACGAAAATGGCCAAAATCAAAGACTGACCTATGTCTTGGGAGAGGGGAGTGAGCAGAGGGGGTCCGACCTCTGGCTCAGGCTCATCCGGCTCCTCTTCCTTTTCCTCAGCCTCTCCTTCCTCATTAGATTCTTCTCCTGGTTTCACAGCCAGGTTCACCCAAGTACAGCGACCCTAAAGGAGTCCATGCTTGCACATTAGAAAAGCTCACCTACTGTACCAACAGAGAAAAGGCTGCTTTGATCAGACCTGTACCTGCTTCAGGATGTGTTGAACATGATGCACCCAGGCAGACAAAGACTCAGCCATTTCAGAGACTGGAACACCCTCAAAGTCAGGATTCACTTCATAGCTGTCCCGTGGTGCCTCCTCTTCCTCATCACCTTCCTCCTCCCCAGCCTGGTAGAAGCCCTGGGGGCTGACTTGAGTGCCAGCAGAGATCCGAGCGATCTGCGCTCTCAAATAGTTGGCTTCATTCCCAGGGAAAGGCGGGTAGCTAACAACTGGAGCATCCAGTCTCCCAGTGAAGAATTTACGGATCTGGCGAGCAACAGTTATCTGGGCAGGACTGACTGAAGGAAGCTTCACCCATGGTAGAGCAGGCTCTTTGCACACATAGTAAAGAAACTTGTTAGCACCTGTTCCTATTGCCTCCTTTGGCACAGCTGGTGGGGGTTTATAGGTCGACTGAGGAAATGGATCCATCTGAAAACAAAGCCACCACAAGATAAGAAAAATCACTCCTAGCCAATTAATTTCTTCTTCTTTAACTTGTAAAGATGAAGGGACACTCTGGAAGAAGCTTTCAAAAATTTAGGAAATAACCCTTATGATGTCATCAAAAACTAAAATGGTAAATAGACTGTACTTATATAGTGCCTTTCTAGTCTTCCAACCACTCAAAGTGCTTTTATACTACACGTCACATTCACCCATTCACACACACATTCATACGCTGAATGGGTACAGGGGCTACCATACAAGGTCCCAACCTGCCCATCAGGGGGAACTAACCATTCACAAACATTCATACACTGATGGCACAGCCATAAAGAGCAATTTGGGGTTCAGTATCTTGCCCAAGCACACTTCGACATGCAGACTGGAGGAGCAGGGAATCGAACCGCCCATCTTCCAATTAGTGGACAACCTCCTGAGCCACAGCCGCTGTAATCAATCAATCAATCTTTATTTATATAGCGCCAAATCACAACAAAAGTCATCTCAAGGCACTTTCCACATAGAGCAGGTCAAGACCGTACTCTTTAATTTACAGAGACCCAACAATTCCCCCATGAGCAAGCACTTGGCGACAGCGGTAAGGAAAAACTCCCCTTTAACGGGTAGAAACCTCAAGCAGAACCCGGCTCTAGGTGGGCGGCCATCTGCTTTGACCGGTTGGGTTGAGAGAGAGAAAGAAAGAGGGAAAGGGGGAGGGGGGACAGAATAACAACAATCATAACAACAACGACACATCAGCAGCTAGGGAAGGATGCCAACAGGACTGTGAAAGACCGCGAAGGCTCAGCCCAGAACCCAGGGTTTCCTGCGAGATGAGAAAGCACAAAAAAAAACTCCGGGGAAGAAGCAAAGTTTGTGACATGCATTGATGTTACATGAATGCATACAGATGGAGAGGAGGAGGAGGAGGAGAGAGGAGCTCAGTGCATCATGTGAAGTCACCCAGCAGTCTAGGCCTCTAGCAGCATAACTAAGGGCTGATCCAAGGCGAGCCTGGTCGGCCCTAACTATAAGCTTTATCAAAAAGGAAAGTTTTAAGCCTACTACTTTTAAAGACTGTAGGAACCACCAGTAAGCCTGCATTCTGGGAGCGCAGTGTTCTAGTGGGGTAATACGGTACTATGAGCTCTTCATGATATGATGGTGCCTGACAATTAAGAGCTTTGTAAGTTAGGAGAAGGATTTTAAATTCTATTCTAGATTTTACGGGAAGCCAATGTAGCGAAGCTAAAATGGGAGAAATGTGATCTCTTTTTCTAGTTTTAGTCAGTACACATGCACCTGCATTCTGGACCAGCTGAAGAGTCTTTAGAGACTTGTTAGGGCAGCCTGATAATAAGGAATCGCAATAATCCAGCCTAGAAGTAACAAATGCGTGGACTAGTTTTTCTGCATCTTTTTGGGACAGGATGTGCCTGATTTTTGGGATATTACTTAAGTGAAAAAAGGCAGTCCTTGAGATTTGATTTATGTGGGAGTTAAAGGACATATCCTGTAAGCATATCCAAACAGACTACTAAGAGCGTGTTCAGTGATACAGTAGAAGTGCTCAGAAGGTTTTTTAAAAAATGAAATAAGACATCTATGGGTGCTAGCATGGGATTTCTAGGTGTTCCCCACGAGCAACCACTTGGCGACAGTGGTGAGGAAAAACTCCCCTTTAACAGGAAGAAACCTCAAGCAGAACCCGACTCTAGGTGGGCGGCTATCTGCTTTGACCGGTTAGGTTGAGAGAGAGAGAAGGGGGTGGGGGGGGGGGGGACACAGAGAAGCAGAGCGACAACAGCAACAGCAACAGCAACAACAACAACAACAACAACAACAATAGATACATGACTAGCAAAAACAAACAGCAGCAACAGCAGGAAGGGCTGCTTCTAGGGCTGGTGCTTGAGCTGACAGCTGGGAACCAGGGGCTGAGTCTTTGTGGCGCTGAGCAGTGGAGACTTTGTGGTGTTGGGCAGCGGAGACTCTGCGGTGCTGGGGAGTGGAGACTCTGTCGAACTGGGGACTTCAGATGAAGGAGCTGGGCTGGACTGCAGGTAACACTCCAGAAAGGTGTCATATTGGGGATACAGAAGTCTCATCCATGGCCTGTCTGCAAACCACTTGCTCTGGATCCAGACCTCCCTCCACAGCTGAGGCTTGCGCTGAGGAGTGGTGATAAAAAGCACCACTATCTTTTCCAAAAAGAGAAGTTGATCTGCTGGGTCCATTCTTGGTTGCCTTGTCCAGTCAACAGTGTCTGTGGGGACTGGGGCTGGACTTGGAGGAGCATGATGAGGCAGGAGGCTAGCCGACTCAGAGGCAGAGGTAGACTAGAGGCTAGCAGTCCCAGGTGCAGGCCAAAGTGAAGAGGAGGCAGGAGTGACAGGCTTGGAGGAAACAAGATGGTATGGCTGCTGGTGGCTGACAGGCTTGGAGGCTTGTCTGGCAAATTGAGGTCTCCCCAGTGCCGTAATATAATATAATATGATGCCATATAACTGAGCCTGACTATCTGAGTGACAGGTTGGTTGTGAACAGATTGGAGTGCAGGCTTGGACACTATAGGAGAGTCAAGTGAGCTGGTCTGCAGGAAATGGTTGAGCTTATCACGGATGACATCCAGGTAGGGAACAAAATGACTTGCCCACGGCCTCTCCTTGAAATACTGCTGCTGTACACAGATCGTCTCCAGGAGCGGTGTACGTTAATGAGAGTGAGAGGCAATGAGTTTTGCCACAGTCCAATCAAACTCAGAAACTTTTTTAGAAAAAAGTTGTTGCCCTGCTGGGTTCATGACTGGTCGGATCCTTCTGTTATGCAGAGCGGAGTAGGTGGACCGAAATGCATGCGACTTCAGGCTGAGCAAGGCTGAAGAATAACATATTTATTCTGGGCTTGTGAAGGCAAAAACAAAGCTGGCAAGTCAAAAGCAAAACTGAACAACGCAGGGCTGAACAAATTGAACAGAGGATCCAACAAAACTGAACTGAAAACCAGGATTTAAATACAATCTAAACTGACGAGGGGATGAGGTGCAGGTGGAACAGGAGAACAGTAAAAGAGCTGATTGGCTGAAGAAGACACAGGGCAGGTGTGGAGGGAAAAGCAGGCTGAGGAGGAGTACATGAACACAGGAGGAAAAACACAGGCCAAACAGAAAACCAAAACCCAGAAACACAATGAATACAGTCTAACTAATAAAGGCATCTTAAATGATATCATGCCAGAAGTCTTTAAAGATACAACTCAAAACAGCTTTCTCCCACCCAGTCCACTCCAAAAAAAAAGGGAGAAAAGTCTGAGGGCCTCTGGAGGACCAGTGGAGAATGGCAGCTAGGGACACAGTCAGACTATGAACAGAACCATTGCAAGAAATGAGAGCAGAAGAGTGGTTGTATTAATGGAATCAATGCTGTGGAAATGAACATTAAATTGAATTTACTAGGTAAACAGGTAAACATGGAGGAAGCATTAAGTTTGAATGAACAGATTAAATAATTGCGCAAAGATTAAAGAAAACATAAATAAAGAAGACTGATTAAAGAAGTACTTTCCACTTCCCCACCTCATTCTCATGAGTCTCAGCCTCTCTCTCCTCTTCCTTGGCTGCTTCCTCTGCATTCTGCTCTTCCTCTTCCTCACCCTCTCTGTACTCAGCTTCAGCAATGATATAGCTGCTCTCTGTGCCCAGAATCTTGCCCCACAGTCGGCAGCGCTGCAGTGCCTGGGACTCAACAAGCTGCTTGAGTGCAAGGAAGACCCTCTGCATCTCCTCTCTGCCCAGACCCACTCCAGCCTGCTCCATGTAGAAGCCAATCTCACTTACATTAGGAAGAGGTGTTTCCACCTGATGGAAGACAGATAAACCACGTTACATAACATAAACCACATATTATTTTAATATATTTTCAGGTGAAAAGGCTTGTAAGGGTCTTATTTACATTATAATGGCTATATTTCCACATGTGACAAGTTTTAGATCTCTGACCAGAGAAAGATCCAGGAAGGCATTCACATCTAACACCAGACAACAGATTTAATATCAATAAAATGCTGCTGAATGATATGTAACCTGGCTTCATGAGAAATCTACACTTTCAATTCTCAATCTAATGTTGCACAGGTAAGCTGAAATGTCTATGTGCCCTTTCCCCTACAAATCACCAAAACAAATGTGTAAGTTTACATGGCCATTACCAGCTCCTCCTCATGGTCAGCCTCTTCTGGCCGAGAAAACAGCAGGCGCTGATGTTCAGCCAGCCGCTCAGCAGCTGTAGTCTGTGGAAGGTCTCGTAAGGTGCTCCACTTGTCTTCAAATAATCCCCGCTTCACATCATAGCTCATATCCTCAATCACATCTACCACATTCTGTGGATGCTCATCCATGACCTTGATCAGCAACTGGGTGAGGTGGTCATAGCTGTAACATAAAAGAACAACATTACTTCCTTACAGTTGCACCATCCTATGTTCATTTTTAAGAAAATGTCCAACCAGAAATGGAATTCACACATATAATTTCTACAAGGTTGTATAGCTTTAGTGTTTTATTTTGTGAATTTGAACAAATGTCTCCCTTAAGACCAACAGGCAGCTCAACAAACAGTTGCTACTATATATATATATATATACACATATATATGTATGAAACATCAATCGCTATGTTTATTTGTATTTATTATTGTTAAGAACAGATACATACTATAAGCAGAGGATAAGCACATAAGCATAATACCAATTAACCAGTGTAAAGAACAGTCATTATCCTGAGAAGATGGTTAGCAATGGGTACCAGCCATAATGGGACACGCATGTTCTATTTCATAGCTATAAACCAGCATTAATGACTATAAGTAACCAATATCAGTGGAAGTACACCGGTTGTCACCAAATGACATCATCATCTCTAGCTGAGTTGACCCTATTGTCCAAAATCACTGGAGCAGCTGAATATAAACTTCACACCTGAAAAGTTACTGATGACAATCATCATTTTGTGTATTTCATTTTTTAGTAAAGTGCTGAAATGCTTAGTTGATTAATTTATTAGTCAGACAACAGAAAATAATCACTGACAAGTTTGATAATAAACAAATGATTTCATCATTTAATTTAAGCATTGGTGTCTCTTGTTTCTCACAAGTGAGAATTTTCAGCGTTTCTATATATCATTTTAATTAACATAACACTGAAATATCATTGGGTTTTGGACTGTTGATCAGACAAAAGCTATTTAAAGACCTTACCTTCAGATTAGGAAAAATTGCATTTTATTGGATAAATGGAAAAATTAGCGACGAATCATTCCTTGTAGCCCATCATCATGACTCAATGTTGAATCTTTCAGGTGGCTCTAGAAGTTAATTTACACAGCAAAGTCCAGATAACTGACTAAACCTGTCAATGGCCTATTATCGGTGTAAGGTTACATATCATTTTCTGACTACCGTAAATTGTGACAGTAGGGGGCACTGTTTCATAGGTATCAACTACACAAAAGCCTGTTGTTTAACCTTATTCAGAATACCTGCTGTAACGTCACAATTTCTGACGGCCTGTGTCAAAAATTGCGACCTTCATTCTGCCGTGTGCATCTGTTGACCCTTGGTAGATAGCTTACCTGGAAGTTAGGACTTTTTTAATTCCATGTTTTGTGTTACATATCTGATGTAAACACACCGTCAAATTTAAATAACATATTTAATGTAAGGCGTTTATTTCGATATGTTTTTGGAGTGATAATCTCGTGTTTTGTATTTTACTAGTGGGGCTAATGCTATTGCTTTTTGTTTTACAGAACCTTTATTGAAATGTGTGAAAAGTTCATACAAACATAAATGGCATGGTACAATATTAAACACTTATTTTGAAGACAACAGAGAGGCATCATATAACAATCACATATAAGACAGAAGAGAGGAAATAAAAGTTGTTGTTTTGTTTTGTTTTTTAAAAAGGAGAGCAGTCCTAGCGGTTCTCTGCAGGTTTAAGCTCCTCTATTGCTATTGTTTTATGTTACATGCTGTTCTCTTTATACATCCATGCTGTGCCCAAGCACGCTAACTAGCTAACATGTCCTGAAATCCTGAGCTAACGGCATCACGCACGTTACTTACAGGTCCAGGTTGCTTTTGGTGCTGTTTTTCAACATGAAAGCCTTGAAGGAGGCAGCTGCCTGCAGTCTCTGTTGACTGCTGTCCTGGTTTCCATCCTGAGTGTCCATTGTTCTTCACCTTTGTTTATTTCTCTGTCTGAACGTTTTTCTTTCAACAGACTGTCAGTTTGAAACAAAAATTGACTAAAGGTAACTAAAAGACGGTCAAAGACGTTTAAAACTTATAGTTATCTGACATTACCAATGTTATAACAGCGTCACGGGGAAGCAGCGGCAGTGTCGACCCCAACTTGTTGCTATGGTTACAGTAACAGAATGCTAGGGCTGTGGACGCTGGCACGCGCTGATGAAAAAAACGGTCAGAAACGGAACTCTAGGTTGATCTCAATCAACAACAACAACAACAACAATAACAATAACAATAATAATAATAATAATAATAATAATAATTTAATCTTCGATTATACAACACGTAGTTCCGACCAAGCAATCTGACTGATCAACTAGACATTTAGAACGTGCTCAAATCAGCATGACAACACACTTAGCCGTGCTCAAATGAAAAAAGCCTCATCACTAAAAATATTACTCTGCCATTCATTAGAACTACAGACTGTTACGTTGCGCTAACAACAACAGTCACTTCTGGGTAGACGTCTGGTAGTTGATTAGAATTGCGGAGATATGTGAACTTGGCAAACTTGTTTTTTTCATTTTCAGCTGTAACTAATGTTTGAAGATATATAGTTAAACACGGTGGTCCGACCCATTTGACGTTTGTGTTGGCTTTCTTTTATCTACTGTGTTGCTTTGCTAGTGTCTTTCGTTTGTTTTTTTGGGGGGTTTTTTTTGTAGGGGGGGGGGGTCTGCGGTGAAAACCAGGAGCGGAGTTTTCTGTTGTCTTTCTTTTATGTTTGTGAAACTGGATTGAACTGTGGGACGAGTTACACACGCACGCAAACACTCACACACACAAAACCCGAGCCCTTCTCCCTTCTCTATCGTTGCCTGGCATCCCCATACACAAGTTCTACTCTACTCACACACTTCTACTCAAGCATTATCCATCAGCTGTGCTGGTGACACGGCACTACTAGCTTAAAAATGTCTGTGAAGTTTGCGGACAAAGTAGCTAAATCTGTCCATGGAAAAATTACTTTTTTCAGCGGATATCTTAGTTACAACGAGAATGAGCTAGCAAAGCGGTTTTGTGTTTATATGTGAGGTATTTATCCAGTTTGGGAAATGCCGCGAACTCCAGAAAGCATTAGGTGAAGTTGAAGGCTGGCTGACTTAACAGGGACCACAAATCGCCTCTGATGCTTGGTCGTTACTAAGGGTCGACCTACTTGCTGGAATAGTTATCTTGGTTTTATTACATAGGATTCTACTGACGTGAGTGATTGTTTTCCAGGTATTAGTCATACCCCATGTGTTTCCATGGAAACGGAGATAACAAAAGCACAAAGTTTTTTTTTGTTTTTTTTTTAGAGTGAACTGCCCCACAATATGAATAAATTTTGTGTATATATTTTATTTTGTTGGTAAATTTATAATCGCAATATTATACTCGAGGGTGTGCTTTACCTTATTATTGGCACGACAGTGATGCGGTCAGGAACGAGGCGCTTGCTTACACTCTCGTGTAATATTGCTTAAATATACCACGTCTTAAATTGTATGTAAACGAAAGATATATTAAATATCACGAAACGAGCACTAAGTGTTTGTAGTTTGGTAGTTTGATTTGAATTAAAAGCGGATCAGCCACACCTTGACCATACACAACATCACAAATTGGAGGAGCGGCCTCAATTCAACGTTCCAAACCACACTGAAAATATGAAATCTTGCATCTCTTTTTTAAATTTCGCTTTGGGTTTAATAAAGTACTCCATCTATCACCAAATGGAATTAGATTTCCATGGGCAGACAAATGAAATGTGAACAGTGGTGGAAGAAGTACTCAGATCCTTTGCTTAAGTAAAAGGAACAATACAGCAATATAAAAATACTCCATTACAAGTAGAAGTCCTTGATGAAACATTTGCAGTAAAAGTAGTTGTTTGGACCCTCTGACTGATATACTATGACATCATTAGATTATTAATACTGAAGCATCCCTGTGTAAGCAGCATGTTACTGTTGTAGCTGCTGGAAGTGACGCTAGTTTGAACTACTTTATATACAGTTAGCTAGTTTAGTCCAGTGGTTCCCAACCTAAGGGTTGGGCCCCTCCAAAGGGTCACCAGATAAATCTGAGGGTCATGAGATGATTAATGGGACAGGAAGCTCTGATTAACAAATCTGTTTTCACTTTTTGAATTTTTTCTCTAATCTTTGATTTTTGGTGAAATATTGGATCATTTGAACATTTATTGAAATGAAATCATGTTTTGATGGAGCTGTTAACAACTCACACATCAGAAACCGACTACACACTGCTTTTTGTAAGACGTCAAAGCCAAAAAGGTTGGAAACCACTGGTTTCATCTTTGACAATGTGTTGTATTTTAAAAGCTTGTTATATTATCCATTGTGTCTGAAAAGTAACTAAAGCTGTCAAATAAATGTAGTGGAGTAGAAAGTACAATATTTCCCTCACACAATATTATACAATATTTGGAGTGAAAGTATAAAATAGCATCAAATGGAAAAACTCAAGTACAAGTACCTCAAAATTGTAGGCTACTTCAGTGCAGTACTTAGGTAAATGTACTTAGTTACTTTCCACCACTGAATGTGAAGTTGAAACAGGGAAGTTACGTGCAACACAGCTATGAGACAGACTTGGTTTCAACAAAGTAGGACAGACTTCATTCTTAAATTAACTGTGTGAGGAAGGGCCATACTCATACTCTAAATATTTCCTTCACTGGTGTCACTTTGTCCCAGCCCAGAGCTTTTTCACATTATGGACATAATGCTTCTGTATGTTCCCTGACCCTGTGAAGAAAGGTTCCCTTGCACAAATAATTTTGGGGACACACATTTTGTGAAACTGAGATCATGAGCAACAGCATAAATGTATACAACATTATTTTAATTTTATATATACAGTACACAGCTGGCTGTGCATGATAAAAGATGCTAATTGTATTCCAACCTGTAAATTAATACGTTCCATGGTGATGAAGTAATAGGAGTGCTAATCAACACTCTGCAGCAGATTAATGGAATGAACCTTCCAAACATTATGGGCTGTGTACTTCCCAACATACTGTAAATCCACAACAGAGAAATCGCTCTTTGGCTTATTCTTTAGAGAAGAATGAACTGGCAGCAGACCTGATCACACCACAGTATAGCTTGGATCAAAACTGCAAATGATAGCAGAAAAAAGTATGTGGGCTGGAGGGAAATTATGAAAAAATGCTTCTCGAAAAGTAGAGAAATCAACCCTGAGTTGTTAAACACTCCACTGCGACACCGACACAGTTTCAGTTGGGGAACACATCAGTTATTGCAAAAAAAAGTACAAATAATATTACTGTAAATTTGCCAGAGTAAGGACTGATGAGCTTTGCTTCATGTTGTATGTGAATTCAGACAACCGTCACAGAGAGGGGAGGGGGACGGTGGAAGACGTCATATTGTTTAAATTCGAGGATAACAGTGCATGTTTCAGACAGTCTCTCCTAAGAGGTAGTCATAGTGTTCACATGAAAAGTCACAGAAATAGTTGTGTCATGAAAGAAGAAGAAGAGCTAGAGAGTGAAGTTCAAACTCTGACTCTTTTCTCATCTCTGCACAGACCAATCACTGCATGAAGTGGGTGTCAATGTCTGCTTGTCCGTTTTGGAAAGTTACAGAAATGGCCGTGCACAGCCCCACCCCACTGTAACACCTATACATCCTACAGCTGAGAGCTCACTCCCGCACTCATTATTGAATTCATGTACCGAGTATTCTTTCATAATGTAAAGCTTCATTCCAGAGATCCAGTAGTTTTGTTGACGTAGCACTGAGTTGTCAAGCTGTCTATGTTGTAAATACAATAGTATATAGTAAAAGTATGAAGAAGACATTTGAGTGAAGGCCCCTTCAGTTTTGACATTGACCTTTAACCCTGTAATCTAACCAGTCCATCTGCATACTGGAACTGGTCGCTGTTTTCATAATCCAGCATATCCAGAGCAACCTCACAGCTCTCTTTGACGACACGTTCTCTGTCTTCCCGGTAACGCTGCAGCACAGCCAGACACTCCTCTTTCCCAATGGAGCCCAGAGCCTCTGCTGCCTCGTGCCGGACCATGGGGCTCTCATCAGAACGCTCCAGAGCTGCACACAAGGCTGGTACTGCTGCTGGGTGCTGCATTTGACCCAGGACATAGCCAATCTCATGACGGAAAAGAGCGCTGGAGCACTGCAGGCCTGGAGACAAACAGGTTAAAAGACAGGTGATCCAAACATTGTCAACAACATTACAGTGCTGCTTCACTGGGAAGCTGAGAGGCAGTTCATACTGTCAAAAGCAGAAGACATCTTCAGTCACTATTCGCCTAAATGGGAAGTAACACTTAACTCCCGTTTCCGATGGAGCCTTCTACCAGAGTCACAGCAAGAAGAACCCAGCTGCAGCTAATACATTCATTAAGCTAAACAATTCATCTTCATATCAAAATCATGATTTGAATGAGTGCAATTCTCACACCAAAAACAGCTGTTTGCCATTATAACCATAACCAACTGTGTAGCTGTTTTTGAAACATAACACTACTTTTGAATGTTGTAATTATCTTTTAATTATATCACTCATGTTAAGTCTACCATTACTGTTAAATGTGCTATTAGGTTTTACAAGAGGTTTGAGCCAAACATGTTAATAATGTAATGATGTCCATGTAAATTAGAAACGTGCATTCCACTTCTGAATCTTCTGACTACATGGCCTTTTTTTCTGTTTATGAAGGAGCATAAACCCCATTGAGGAAACACATCGTCACTGTTTGAAAGAACAAACATCTCTCAAAAATGCATTGTTATTTTCCATTTTGCATTTAAACTGTTTCCCAAGCTAATTGTTATACACATGTTTCGACGCAAAGAAAACTGAGCCTTAAACTGGGGTCAAAACATGAAAATCACTAAAGGTAATCAGGTCTTTTTTGGGGTTTTCTCATGACTGCATGAATACAAAGATGCAATAGTAAGCCAGTGCATATGACTGTGTATCTTACCGTCTCCCAGTGCCAGCACTGCATCCTCGTTGCCCAGATTCCGAAGTGCAAACATGGCACGGTAGCGTTCAAAGAGTGGCAGACTCTCATCCAACAGGATGGAGCGCAGCTCTGACACACTCTTCCTCACTGCTGGAGGGGCTGGGTCTACAGAACAGTAGGGGTTCTTATCTGTGCTTCCTTCCTCTAATTGTTTCTCTCCTCCACTCTGCAGCCACTCCAAACGGCGAACAGCCAGCTGACACGTCTCTGCAACCTGCAGGACAGAGGACATTACATGACGTGACATAACACATTAGTTTTGTTTACATGTTTCTGACATGACAACGCAGAGACTCAAGGCTGAAGCAAAGTCACAACACAGTTAAAAGGAGCAGTGTTTGTTGTGGGTGGACAGTAGAACAGCATACAGTGTGTGATGATATGTGATATGCTATATTGTTTATACAATACAGTTTGTACACTGAATTGTGTTTATGTTGAAATTGTGATTTGGGGACAATTTTCAAAGCACAAGCTGTGATTTTCATTAAATCCTGTGGTCTTAACAACTTTTAAGAGGTTTTAGCTGGTTATTCATTTTGTCAACTAAAAAAAGAACTGGTTGTCCCTGACAAATTGAATTATCTAATCAATGTCTGTGAGTTGTCCAAAATACAAACTAAAGAAGAACCACTCTCCATCAGTTGATCAGAACTAACAAACCTTTAACATACCTCCATTTGCTTTCATATTTTTGGCTCAAACTATTTGCGGCAGGGATCTCAATCAAGTATGGATTTAATTTTTACTTAGTCTTAGTATACTAAATACTGAAGAGCATGAGTTTAGCTAACTTGAACCATACATGATAATAATTTTTCCTTAACATTGCAACAGAGCAAATATTTTAGGGTAGGTTTCTTTATAAATTATACAAAGGTGAAAATAATCCCTTAAAATTCAAAGTCCTTCACAAGTTTTCAACAACAAAAGCAGCAGTTCACCAAAGAGCTCATATGGCAAGAAGTCAGTACAGAAGCAGAACTCGTCATATGGGTACTGTTTGTCCATATACAAGTACAATTTAAAAATTTTTTTTTTTAGCTATTTATTAAATTAATGTATTATGTCCATACTGACATTTTAAACTCCAATTCATCATAATAAAGTAGAACAAGGAAATTAAAAAAAGAATCCCAACTCGAATGGTTTGGATTATATAAGCCCTCAAAAGTTGCAGTGCCACATCACACCTTACAATGTAAATCAATGGGGAGGCAATCTATGGGCATGGACTTTATGTCAAACAGAGGCTTCTGATGTCTAAACTATAAGTCTGACCACTTTCAAACCTGTATGAATGGATTTGCCACAAAATTTCCTACTGAAAAATATGATTTTTAATGTACGATTTGGCCAAAGTCATGGGATTCACAAGATTTCACAAAAAGCGTACTCAAAATCCTCCTCTCCAACTGCTCCTGGTGATGTCACTCCCTCAGTGCTGTGAAACATTCCGCAATACACACTCATTATAAAATCACAGGAGGAGCAAGAAAAGACTTTAAAAGTCAAACTCTAATATCTCAAAAACAATAAAAGATAGAAAAACATGTAAATTCAAGATTTGTAGGTCAAAGTCTCGTGACTCATTTAAAGTTCAAATGAAGTCTGTATCTAAAACTATGTGGAAGCAGTAAATGTTCAAAAAGGTGTCAGTTCACTCACACTCTCCATTCAAGTGTATGAGTATTTTTCTGTGTCCAGCTGCAGTTACTTATTGTCTCTACACACCTGACAGTACACATTTCAATCAAACTTTCACCAGGTCATGTGGGTTAAAATTCTTTCCTTTTCTAAAAAGAGACTTGATGAAAATTAGGAAATTAATTTGTTTTCAATTTACTAATTAAAATTCAAGCGAATGGGCCCAAAACTTGCATCATTTTGGTGACACAGGTGTGAGCAAGACAGACATATCTAACCCTGCAGAAAATTCTCATCCTCACACCGTTGAGATTTGATGTTTCGCCATGACACAGGAAGTTGCTATAACTTTATTGTAAATGCTCCAGTCTGCACCAAACTTTGCATGTTTGAGAAGTAGGACTGTAGTCTGCTGGTCGACTGGTCGATTAGTTGGTCGATATGCTCTCGTCCGACTAAATTCTCATTGGTCAAATAATCTCTGTATTATTTTCATAAGGAGAAAAGTGCTACATCAATAGCTTTCCAGGAGTAATCCATTATTTCCTGCGGAGGGAGGTCCAGACTAACAAATTACCTGTGTATTCAAAACACCCCCGTTGTTTTCACAACTTTGAACTCGCCCAACCTAATGGAGACTGCTGAGTCTAACTATACTCAACGTTTATTGAACGTACTGAACTTTTACCAAATCTGTGTTTCTCCATAATGACACAACGAGAACCCCTGCCAGGCCAAAAAAAAAATTAATATTTGATTTTGATTTGAAATCGACTGCGTTTGGGAGTCTCTGTGCAGTGCTGTTCCGGTACGTGAGTCAACCTCTGTCCATGCCTGGGAAACTATTGGTAGCGTGGCTCCTTTAAGGAGTATGTTTGCGTAGCGTGTGGGAAAGAGCGAGGGGCAGAGAAGTGACGGTGGATGCGAGCAGGGCAGAGGAAAAGGTTAGTAGTAAGTTGTCAGTCTGGCAGTAGATGTACAGTACAGACTACAGTGTGTCAGTTAATAAATGCTAAAAATGGGGGGTTAGCTCCAAAGTTAGCAACAATGGGTTAGCCTAACCTGAAGACACAAAACAGAGAAATACAGAACAGAGAAATGTGTGGCTGCCGAGTTTACTGTGCACTCAGTCCCATTACATCCCCCCACGCGCACGACTAATCGATAAGTTGAAGATTATGTACCATTTTAGTCGACCAAGATTTTCTTTGGTTGACTACAGTCCTATTGATAAGACTCCCGACCTGAACACGTCTACATGACAAAATTCCATCAGTGATGCAAACTGGCTGAGTAGCGCCCCTTACTAAATTTCAGTGAAGCAGCCCCAGCAGCAGGCAAAATAGTGGACAAAGGAAGTGATGTTTATCTCCTTCTTGCACTGTCTAAAAACAGCCCGGGTCTGAGGACATCTACATGCCCGTGACAGAAGCCCTTCGACTGCACCGCAGCCTGACGTGCATGGAGGCGCGAGGGCCCGTTCAACGCTGCTTGCAGCTTTAATTGCATCTGTGTTTTGCCGTATTGTCATTCAGTATCTGTTAATACAGCAGCAAACACTTAAGAGTGCACAGGAGGAGTTATAGTTGTTGACTAATAAATTAATAAACACTTATATCTGCTTACAGGTACATTATAGCGTGTCATGAACCATATTAACTGTTATATTAACTGTTTATATATGGTATATAAATGGTAAATGGGGGACTTAAAGTGTCACCCAAAAAACAAGATGACAGACAGACAGACAGATAGATACATAGATACACAGACAGATAAAATGTTAAATCCCTCCAGCAAATAATAGCAGCCCATATCTTTGTCTTTATTAGCATGTACACTTTAATGCTGTTGAAGTTAAGAAAACATAAACATTCTGGGTTTTTATTGATGTGAAAGCGCTGCCTTGGTTATTTCAGGCTAAGTGTTAGGTTCCTACCTCTACAACAGGATCCTGACTGTACTCTTTCAGTAGATCCAGAACCACAGGATCACCAATGGCTCCCAGAGCTTCTCCTAGAGAAACAGACACAGTCAGAGTGACAGACAGGCATACAGAGATACAAGGCACTGGTGTTTCAATTCTTAGTATCCTATGAATTACTGAACAGTAAATACATGTCTGTTATGTAATGGTGTGCTGTAACACATTTTTGACATACTATAATCATGAAAACATCCTTTGCTGCTGTCTGGCTTGTGTCAGGAAGGAGATTTAAGTATGTGTGTATACCTGCTTCATGCCTGACCATAGGTTCCTGTTGTGTATCTTTGAGTACAGCAGTCAAAGCGGGTATGGCCCGTCTGTCCTGCATCTGTCCCAGGCAGTAGGCCAGTTCATGCTTCAGCAGAGCAGACTCATCAGTGAAGGCTTTATTGATCCATTCTATAGCGTCAACACCTGACACACAAATCAGTCAACATAGTGCAAGACATTACACAGATTTCCTCTTTAGAGTATTCATCTTGAAGATTAATTGTTCTGGTGAATTTGGCTATACATGTTGTCTACTGAGTCATTGTACTTTCCTACTATATGACCAAAAGTTCCATTTCAAAAGCTGTTAATTACCAAGGGGCAGAAAGAGAATTAATTTCCAAGCCACATGTTAGATACTTCAATGTTAAGCAATGTGTTTTATAGGCTGTACCTCCCAGGTTCTTCAGGGTGAATAATGCTCTGAACCGCTGGGACAGGTCCAGTCCTGGGTCCACCAGAACCTGTCCTACTGCTGTCACCTGCTCAACACTGGCCATACTGCAACACAGGGAGAAAGACAGGTGGATGCATTAGGTTTATTGGTGTGCAAACTGCATTAAGCCATATTCACCTGCAATTATTATCTAACCAGTTCATTTGAGCTGCTTCTTCTTTTAACTACTTCTCCCGTTAAATATCTCACACTGTTCTGCTCACATTTTTAAACCCATTCCTTTCTCTTTAGTTTGCATGACCACAGCTGGTCAGTTGGTGCAATGACAGCTTGTTTATGGTTAAAATCACAGTTTAGAATCCAGTTTAGTTGTGCTCCTAATCCAGTAGGGGCTGTAGTCAATTCAGCAATTTGTCCACTGACCATGGTCAGTAACACAGATCACTGGTTACTACCACTGGGGGCACTGAAGTTAGTGGTCCGGACCAGTTAGTGAGTAGTCTGTGGAGTGGTTTTTGTGGTCCCAATCCACCATCTTCCTTCTCTGGCTGTGTTGGCAACACTGTTTGCCGAATAAATGTAAGAGATTATAATCATTTGTCTATTAAATATATTCTATTATCGATTATGCCTATATTTATTGTTGCACTGTTTGTTTCATTTGTGTGGTTATACCTAGATAGTGGTAAATCTATATCTATCTATGCATAGCATGTGAGTAGCTATTTTATTTAACTGTTTACAAATATGAACCCCAGCAGGGTTGAGCGGAAGTATGTGGGGATGTGGGACGTAACCGCTGTGAAACAATCAAAAAATAACGTTTTATTGATCTGATTCGCCGGCTTTCTCACTACCAGCGCTCCATCTCTTCATTCACTTTCTAGCTCGCACGACCACGGCTGCTCTCTCTCTCTCCCTCTTTCTTTCTCTCGTATTTTTAAGATTAGTCGGGAAGCTTAACTTTACTTTTAACGTTATCAAACGAAGAGAAATGTCCTCCCCCCCTTGTACTCCCTCATGGCAGAATTTACAGCTCTGATCAGTCTGATCTCCGGCTGTTATTGGCCACCGCAGCCTTCAGCCGCATTAACGTCGGGATGCGTTTCTCCAAAACCAGACCAAATCAGGCGGTGCGGTGAAAACGCCATTCCTTTGAATGGGGGAAGTGCGTTTCAGCTGCGGCGCCGCAACGGACAGCGGCCGGAGAGTTGAGCTAGATTCAACTTTTTGAGAAACACAACCCGACGTCACTGCGGCTGAAGGCTGAGTTGGCCAATAACAGCCGGAGATCAGACTGATCAACGCCGTAAACTCTGAGGACGTTTCTTTTCGTTTGATAACGGTACAAGTAAAGTTAGACTTTGCTGTCGGCTTCCCGACACATTTTTAAAAAGACGAGAGAAAGAGAGAGAGCACCTGCGAGAGATCAGCTGTGGTCGAACAAGACAACAAGAATGAATGAAGAGAGGGAGTGCTGGTAGCGAGAAAGCCGGTGAATCAGATCAATAAAACATTATTTTCTGATTGTTTCACAGCAGTTACGTTCTAGAGCACAAATAACACGCCGACACCCCCACACACCTCCGCTCAATCCTACAGCGGTAGGCCGCGCCGCCTGATTTGGTCTAAAAACGGCCCGGCTGAACTTTCCGGCCGCAGGCCGGTGCGGCGCCGCTACAGCTCAAATGTCAGCAGCCAAAACACACTGCTCCTTTTCAAGTGAATGGGGGATCGGCGTTTTCTTCGCACCGCCTGATTCGTTTGAATACGACTTATACCAGACCAGCTTAAAGAGGTTAATTACAATTAATTTATCAAAATCAACTGAGCTAATTAACACTGACTGGTGCAAATTTTAGTGTTTGCTGCTCTCCTCTGCTTCATATCATTGTAAATCTCACCATTTTGGGGGTTATGAGCACTAAAGAGATAAAATAAGCAGTCCAAAGACATCACTTTTGGCTCAGTAAACTAGCTCATGCGGTCAGTTCTTTTGCTTCTAACTTGCCAAACATCGCAAATCAATTTTAAGCTTGCAAACAAAGTCATCAGAGGATTAATATGGATATTTCCTTGTGAATATATCACGATATGAGGTGTTTTTAAAACATATGCTGTAAAATAAACGAATCCTGTGCATTACATCAGACAGAACTCGTCATATGTAAGAAACCAAAATTTCAATTACGACCTGTGTTTACTTTTATTACAGCTTGCTGAGATATAACATTCCATTGTTGCACAGGCCAAGCCAATTTTAAAAGAAATTAAAGAAAAAACTTTTAGAGTTTTCAGTTTAAACACTGAAATGAATTTCTACCATAGACTGTATAAAGGTTTCTATCATGAGTCTTCAATTCACTTACTCTCGCTACACTCAGCTGCCATGTATGGCTTGACACACATGGCAGCTGGGTGTAGACTTGCGGTGTATTTTACTGTATATTAATGATAAATTATTTGTTTAGCGATATCGTTTCATCTCGTCAACAGCCCTCAACACTACAAAACAAGGCTGCCAGCCACGTTTCAGTCCACTGGCGTAACGTTAATTTACCAGCTGAGGTTATGAAAGACTGACCTTCTGAAGCTAACTGTTAGCTTCCTTAGATAAACCTTCCGCTAACTCTCCCTAAACATTCCTCACAATTAGCTCATACCGAATTCACATACACCAAAACACGTCAGTGAAGAGAGTAAAACTTGTCGGTTACCTTTAGAGATTAGACTACTGGGTATATTCAAACAGCTCAGGCAGCTGCTGCGACTGCTGCATGCTCGAATCCTGCAACTTCCGCTGGCAAGAGAGGCTTCCAGGGGAAGTTTTCAGAATAAAAGTATTTCTACAGCTCACCATTCAGAAATTGGAAAACTGATCCGTCATGTATATGGGCACCCAACAGCAACAAACAGAAAACAGTAGAGAGTACATAAAAATACACACACATACAAATACACACTGAGAGGCATCAATCAGTTTGTGGTTTTGTATTGCAGTACAGCTTCTGTAACCTCTGCTTAGGCGACTGTTTAAAAATTCCAACTGATACAGGCACAAAGGAGTTTTTAAACCGATTTACACTACTGAGCTCCGTCTGGTCTGCCTGACGGTAACAGCTCATACTCAGAGTACAGAATATGAGGTGGGTCACAGAGGATTTCCTTTACCTGTTTAAGTGTATCAGAGTCAATTAAACAGCAGTAATATGTAGTATTCTAATTACAAAAAATCTGTAAATAGTTATAACCTGACGTGCTACTCCTCCAGGGTGGAACATCTGACTCTCAGCTCCTGTACCCCGACGTTCTCTTCCGTGCCCCCCCCCCCCCCCCCCCCCCCCCTATAAATGATGTCTCCCCATGGATACATCCATGTGTCTCCCACCTTTACCTCTGCCCTCTACCTCTTTTTGTTGTAGTCCATGGGAGAGGAGCCCAAGTTAGATGCCACAATTGACCGGAGGAATAAACGGTCACCTCCCCAGATATCCTGGTTTGAGCCTCTTCATCAGACCACAACGCACACAATGCTAGAAACCATCGGTTGCATAAGTACACACTGGTCAAAGAGAGATGGAAGATTATGATGATCTCAGAGATTAAAGCAAGGAAATATTTGTGAGCCTGAAAACTTTATCCAGGAGCAAATGTGTACAATGTATTGAATTAAGTATTATATGAATTTAAAACTGCTGTGGGCTATGCCTGACATCAGGCATGATGCCTGAAAACTTTAAGCACTGTGATCTTTCTGACTGATCATTTCATCGCAGTCTGAACCAAATGCGACAGTTTTGATTTTGATGATACAGGAAGGTACCCAAACCATGAAGTCATACTATAAGTGATTACACTCTCCAAAACTGCCTGATAAAATAAAAACATATTTTTTGTTCGACTCCATACAGACGCAATCTATGCAAAAAAACAAACAAAAAACCCCCCAAAAAACAAACAAAAAAAATTCGCTGGAGAGGTCAAAATATCCAGTCAAACTGAATATTCCAGGTTGAAGTCCTATTAATATGGACACCAAAATACTTATAGGACTGAACTTTTGTAATTGGCTGGTTACGTATGACCACCGGACTGTGATCACCAACTTCTTTGGTTGGCACCTGGTCCTGATGCTAGAATGATTTTCATCTCAGGAAAGTTCTAAAGGAGATGCTTGACAAATTCCACATCTTTGAGGTTCAGAGACAATTAGGTCATGTACATATACATACACCCATACATACATACACAATCACTCACATATACACATACACCTACAATTAGGCGATTTGTTTTGCACCAGTCAACAAATTCCCTTACTTGTGAATGATAGATGTTTGTATCATCATGCCTATAAAGTAACGTAGCAGCATGATGAGTTCTGTTTGGCAAAAATGAGTGATATCACCTGATAACTGTAGAATTGACATCCAGTTGTCTAAGTTGTTGTTATTTGAGGTTATCTCTTGGTGTTAAATAGGATATGTTGTAAAAAGGGAAGCCACAATAAACTGTAGTTTCAGCCTACACCTTTTTTCAGACTGCAGAAATCTTTGTGTAATGTATGTATGTATGTAGAGCTCCACTGGATTCTCAAGTTTAGAAGAACGAGAAGAAGTTAGGCGTCAGCCAAATGAAGCACAGTGTAGCACTTGCATACACATACCTCTATTATTATTAAATTATTAAAATATTCCTGTCTGAAGTCCAGGCCATAGACTGCATAGCCTAGCTATGGGACAGACAGTGAAAACTATCCGCATTAATCTTAGCTGTTGTGAAAAAAGCCGGCTCCATGCATACATATGACTACTACATTTCTCAGCGAAAAACAAAGAAACGAGAGAGTAAAACAGTGACGCGATCATCCCTCTGCTCCCCGCACGCGGCGCTGTAGACAAATCAGACAGTTACTTTCGTGGCGCTGTTTCTGTATCAAAATACTTCCGGTGTAACAGTGTCCATGCAAGTGGTTTTTGTCAATTTGTATCAACCATTTAGTGAAATACAGAGCGAGTTGACTGATTTCTGGACTTTATATTAAGCTTCAGCGGGTTCGCTGTAACTGAAGCCAAACATGGATATCCCCAACCCCCCCGAAGGTGAGTGTGACGCTGCACCGTTGTATGGTTTCCATTGAGCGTTCGCTAGCACTCATGCTACCCGGAGCTCCTTTTGTATAAAACCATACATCCATGTATACCACAGCTAACAGAGCCGCTGACTAACGTTAGACACGTTTGTAGCTATCTAGCAGGTATTTGTGCAGCTTACACCTTTGCAACTAAGCAGTATGAATAATGATGTGTGAATAGCTGGGTAATGGCTAGCTAGTTCGTTGGTTCTTTTTTTTACTTAGCTAATGTCCACAGCTAAGTTGGCAGTTTCCTTTTCTTTTTTTGTTTATAAATTTGGTGCCGTTATTGATATAGTTAAGTAATGTAAAAATGGGTCATATTACTGTATGTAACATGATCACCGCGTACCCTACAGACAGTGCTGTGTGTGAAAGCAGACTATAGATTACGATCGTTCAGGACAGTCCCATCCGCTGCGTGGACTGTCGTTGTTCAATTTGTACGACGTGAACTAAAAAAAGTTTTCTATATATTGTTGATTCATTCTATTTTTGATCTTCATTTAAAACTATGTGTTTGTATTTATCTTGTTGTACAAAAGTAGCAAGAAGGTGTGTCACTTCACGCTATCAGGATATGAATCAGAGTTCTAACTTTTTAAAGGATAGGTTTACAATTTTTCAACTTTTTCTCACTTTTCATTTTGTGCAAAGACACATTTAAAAGTTGATCTTAAGCTTGTATGAAGCTTCAGCAGTCTGAGTTAGTCATATCAAGTGGATATCTGCAACATTTACAGTCTTTTTAGCATCAAATTCCCTCTTTGTATTTCCTCGGACAGTGTTTCCCTGTTGAGCTGCGGTGGAAGTATAGTAACAAAAAGAGGGACTTTGGCACTAAAAAGACTGTAATGTTGAAAGATATCTACTTGATTTGACTCATTTGGACGCTGAAGCTTCATATTAGCTTCAGATACATTTTAAATACATTTTTACATGGAAGGAGGACTGTGGATTTGTCCCCCATCACTTACATTGTAAGTGCATTATGAAGGGATCTTCTAATGGTCGGTATGAACAGGAGATAAGATTATGCAAGAAAAAACTATTTCAATGTTCATTTGGGCACCTGACTGTTGTTTTAAGAAAGACTTGAAAATTGTGACCCATCCTTAATCATGCAGCGGGTGATCACTTTTATTTCTGAGCTCTGATTGTATTTTTCTCCTCTTCTTTTCTGTCCTTGTGCAGATCAAGAGCTGAGGAATGTGATTGACAAGCTGGCCCAGTTTGTCGCTCGGAACGGGCCAGAGTTTGAAAAGATGACAATGGAGAAACAGAAGGACAACCCTAAGTTCTCCTTCCTCTTTGGAGGAGAATACTTCAGCTACTACAAGTGCAAGCTTGCTATGGAGCAACAGCAGCGTATGTAGTTAAAGGGACAGTCCACTCTAAAACCAGAATTTTCACATAGATATTTGTATGATATTGGAATGTTCAGTTCATCTGGTATTAAAGATTAATAGGTTCTTCCCAGAACTATAGAAGCCTATAAGAAATCAATGAAAATAATCAAAGAAAGCTTTTATCGTAGAATAAAAGACCAGGTTAATAAGCAGTAATAAACTGTTAATTGAACTCTCCAGGATCATATTAATAATGTGTATTCTGTTTTAGAGTGTTTTTTTTCTTTTAGTTTATAGGCATCCAAAGCCTACTTTACTAGCATCCCTACCAAGCAAACAATGTACCTCCTCACAGTTACAGCTGTGTTCTCAACGGAGCAGCAGTGCAACCACAAGCTGCCTTCATCTTCTAGGCCGCATTTTCACCGCAAATCCACATGGAGCTGATCTGTGCTGAACTGAATCCAACTTGGAATTCACTCTTTATTTGAAAGAGCGAATCTTTATTTTGAGTGGATCTGGGTATGGACCCTCAATATGGTTTTAGGACAGATTAAATTGTAAATTGTGTCTGTAGCACTAAACAGTCAAGTACCCACGGTTGGCATCCAATGACAACGGGTTTTTCTTTTTCTCAACTTTTATCAGATATTCCATGATTCAAATAAGAATGTGGTCAATTTTATAGTTAATTGTATTTAGTGGTGGACACCTCTCTGCCTTGTTGATACATAATAACTGGCAGGCTGGCATGACCAAATGGAACATAGCTAATATTGAAAATCAATGAGCAGGACTGCTTAATGGAAATATTGGATTGCAATATAATTTCTACATTTGACTTAATACTTTGATATGTCAGGTATTCATACCTGTGTGGATAGGATTTAATCATATACAGTGTAAAAGTGCATACATCATGATAGAGGATTTTATTCATACCACCCACCTGAAGTTCATGTACAGCTGTATTAATTAAGACAGTTATAAAAACTTTTATGAAACATTGCTCATTAAAGTAGGTTATTGTAAGAAGCATGTATAAGTAGGAATCTGTAACCAAATTCAGGTATTGCATACCACAGTACCCAGCCCTTAAACAAGAACCATGTTCCTAAATCTGTGATCTAGTAAATGATCTCCTAAACCTATTGAGCACCATGACTCGGTGACATGAATTCAGACTCATCCCTTGTGGCTTTGTAGCAGAAACCAAGTTGTTAGCTGTGACTGAAAATGTCTGGCCTAGTTCACATCTTTAAAAGTAAATTCTGGTTTCATACAAACTGGGTCTTACTGTGGTAGTTTTTTGGCTATCATTCCTACCAGTAGTAATAATGTTGGACTTTGTTGAGAAATCTAACAGTTACCTGTTTGAGTACAATGATATCATAAGTGATAGAAATGTTATCATAAGTGATAGAAATGATGGCCAAAGGTTCAAAAATAAGACCAATGTTGTAGTAAACTGGAATTTTCTTTTAATATTTGATATCTACTTTATTTGTATCCTCTATCCTGTGCACCAAATGAGATGTAGTGTGTGTATATGTATGTATCCGTCATGGTAGGTACAGGTAGGTCGGAGCTGAATGCATATTCTCTTCTCACTGTATGTGAGAAGCTTACATCTGCACAACTAAGTAGTGTTTGTTAAAAGTGCAAAAGCAGAAAATATCAGTTGAATTAAAAACTCAAGAAGTCTGTGCAACATCTGCATAGTAATGCACTGCTGTGTTTATGAGCCCAACCATGTGTTCATCCAGTAAATAACACAACCTGCTGGTTGTGTCACCAGAGGTTCATCAGGGTCCTGCATTTCCTAACAACCAGACAAGCAGTGTGTAGACACATGATGTCAACAACAGTTGATGCTAGTCAGTCAAATCTTAGGTCTCTACTAGGGCTGCAACTAACGATTATTTTCTTGATTAATCACTTGATCTAGAAATTTCAGAAAACATCACAATTTCTTACAGCCTGAGGTTATCAGATATCTTATTTTCTCTGACCAAATGTCTAAAACTCAAATATATACTCAGTTTGAAAATGAAGCAAAATGGCATTTTTGCTTAAAAACTGACTTTTAAATTGACAGTTAATTTGATTATCAAAATAATTGCCGATAATTTTCTGTTGATCGACTAATCAATTAAGTGACTAATCGTTGCAACTCTACTGTACTGTATCTGCCAATGCTTAAAGATGAAATTGAAGTTAATCACAGGACCTCTGCCACCCGCTGCTGTTTGATTATCAGCTGATAGAGATTCAGCTGAAGACCTGCCGCCTCTTATGACCTACTGACCTACTGCCTTCACTCCATTTAAGCAAGATGCCAGCAAGGCTTAATGAAAAACTGTCAATCACACCAGTCCTTGTCAGGGACATAATTAGTTGCACCCTTCTTATCATAATATAAGCAACAGAATTTAGCTCCCCAGGCTAAAAGGGACATATATAAATTATTACAAAAATTAGGACAAGGAAATACGAAATGTGGAAAATAAAAGGGAACACTAAACACCAAATAAAAGGGTAAAATAGTGTACATGCAATTTTAATTCACTGAAGCAATTGATTTGAGGGAGAGGAAGAGGATAAAATCAGTGAAGTTATTTAACTGTAGTGTATTTATAGTTTTTTTTATTAATGTCACTTGCTGATGGAGATGCAGTCCAAGCACCTTACAGTACCTACAGCTAGGCTTTGGTCACTGATGGTTGGTCAGATGGCCAACAGCCTGGAAATAACACAGTGTTGTGCAGGGTTGCATGGAATTCTTCTGTCAGTCATGTAATATCACTGAAATGCATTAAAGTTTGCTTCTCTCCACTTAGATCCCTCTACCCACGATGGGGAGGAGTATAAATCTGAAGGTATTTATTGGGAACCAGATTTGTCAGATGAATTCAAAATTTCAGTTGGAAAGTCATATTTTGTTTTTGCACCTTTTTGCTGGACATTATCACACTTGTGCATGAACGCTCTTTTGTTTGTAATCCGTTGCTTTTTTATGTTAGTATATTTTCTTTTTGAGTTTGTGCTGTTTTGTTGTATTAAGCCTGATTGGAGATATCTCTGGAATATCTTAATGGTGCTTATAAAAATGGGCCTAATCCTCCTCCTTGAATCAGTTTGACCAGTCAAACAGAAGGAGGAGCCTGGTGATTTGTCTTTAAGTAAGCCTTGTAGTTTGATCTGTCTCTGGAGTAATTCTGCTGACGATTCAGAGGGCAGCTGTAGTGTAAAGGCTGCATGATTTCAACAAAAGTGCAAATGTTGGGTTCATGACACAAGTATCTGCATAATTATCTCAGTTCTTGGAAAAATTGGGTTTCACTACCAGTCTCAGGCCTAGTTTCATAACGATAAAGTGGCAGCAGTGGCTGATAATGGCTTGGTGTGTTCGTCTCTTTGCACTGGCACACACTGCTGGGCCGGTGTGTCGATCCTGATGTGGATGTGTTATGAATATTCAGCTTCTCTCTCTGTTATCTGGAAAGCCTCCGGATAGAATGCACAGACTCAGTCCCTATAATATTATACAGATACCCTGCCTGATGTAAGAGAAACATGTAGTTACAGCAGAATGAACAGAACGTCGCTTTATGACTACTATATAGTAAATTAAGACTAAAATAAGTGTGGATAAAATGCAATACTGCTGACAGTGAAATGTGATTTTTAAATATTATATATACTATATAGAGAGACAACCCACATAGCTCATTGTTTTTAATCAACTCCACCTTTCGGTCTTCTTCTGCTATCCTACTCTGCTGTCACACTAGAGGCCTAAATCTTTTTATACCAAGTGTCTGCCATCCCTTTCCAGTTTTGTATGTTTCAACACAACGTTGCAGCACAGTGTGAATTTGGCTAAAAATCAGCATTCAAATTTGTGGAGCCAGTGTTTAACAGAGGGCAGTGGGGCATTTTTTCCAGCAGGCATACCCTGAGCATAGTGAATACCATTTTAAAAAAAAAAAAAAAAAAAGAAAAGAAAAAGGATCAGAAATTGACCAGGTGTTACATGGCTGATATGATCAACATCCCTGGTTAGAATATGTGTTTAATTATACTAAAGTATTTTGTGACTCACTGCTTGATCTGTAGCAAAATATTGCCACCTTTTTCATCTAATTGTGCAGCCCGGCTGTAGTTGAGTAATCTAATATTTCTGGGTTATGTTTGGAAACCTTGGTGCTTCTGTTGTTTAATGCCAACATGTTTCTTTTCAGCAGCAGCTGTTTCTGCAGTAGTCAGGGGTTAGGATTGACAGTAGTGATTGCATGTCTTTAACTTTTGTTCGCTCTTCTGCTGTGTCCCTGGAACGTTTCATCTGCTTGCTGTGCGTAAGCTTTTTCATGTTATTTGAGCTTTAGAGGTCACTTTGATTAAAAATGTTTTTTAATCAAACAACACAATATCTACCATGTATATTATTTATGCAATACATCTTTCTCTTTGGGCATCTGCATGATGTCAGCAGTTGTACAGCATAAACCCTCCCAGCTCCAGCCCTGAAATCAAAACTTTACCAAACGTCCTGATTGTCATGTTCTCTGCTGCTGTCTTTGCAGACATGTACAACCCAGGTGCCAAAGATGTGGTTGATATGCCCCCTCCACAAATGCAGATGATTGCTCCGCCTCCAATTGCTCCACCTGCTACGCCTTCTATCGATGAGCTTATCCAACAGAGCCAATGGAATCTGCAGCAGCAGGAGCAGCATATGCATACACTCAGACAGGTACCAAGCAAGAAAGAAACCAATAAATAAATCTGGCACAGAGGATATCCTCCCCTCAAGGATGATTTATTTATCCTTTTTGTTAGTTTTTTCTTTTTTCTGCTGGGGAGTCCAATGAATGTCTGAGTAGCCAGCCAGAAAGGAGAAGTAAGTCAGGGAAGGGCTTTGTGTGGTGGCAAGACTAATTCTTTCTGAGAGATATTTTTTACCAAATGAATAAACCCAACTGCATGTGCTGTATTTAAGTCTAATTAATTTGATTAAATTACAACATGTACAGAAGAGTAATCCTGTAACATGGATCAGAAGTTATGCGGGTGAATTAAATACCTGTGAATACATCCTCACTGTTAAAGTCTGTTGTATCTATCCCTGTTACTTTCTGTTAACTCCTGTTACAATTCAGGGAACAACAAGAGAACGGGCAGGCTGAGGAAGAGTGGTTGATAGGGTTTTCTGATGGGTCATTCCATGCCAACTCACCCAGAATTCGGAACATTTCCCAGTTCATGTCATGGATTTTTTTGAAAAAAAAATTGTGTAAAAACTTCAACCCAATCCAGTGAAAAATAAGCAATTGGTGAGGCTTAGAATACACGTACAAAGAATTGCAAAAATGATGAAATATAGATCAGAGGGCCAAACTTGAAAAATTCATTCAACTAAAAAAGTATTTGAGTAGAGCTATAGGATTTTGCATGGTCCCATGAATTTAACAGAGGTTTTTACATTCATTTTTTTAAGGAAATCCATGACATGAACTAGGAGGTCCAAGGTGAGTTGGTATGGAATGACCCTGATGCATTTCTCTCTGCCTTTCTCAATGTAGGAACAAGTGACTGCAGCCATAGCTCTGGCTATGGAGCAGCAGACCCAAAAATTGCTGCTGGAAACTCAGTTGGACATCACCGAGTTTGACAACCTGCTGCAGCCCATTATAGACACCTGCACCAAAGATGCCATCTCTGTAAGCCCAACATAATGGAGATTCTTTCAGGGTTGCTTATGTGCGTCCAAAATAGTTGAAGAACAGCTTTACATCTCATTCATGTGTTTTTCTGTCTTTCAGGCTGGTAAGAACTGGATGTTCAACAATGCCAAGACTCCGCAGCACTGTGAACTGATGACATCACATCTTCGCAACCGCATCACTGCTGATGGAGCGCATTTTGAGCTCCGCCTACATCTCATCTATTTAACCAATGATGTTCTCCATCACTGGTACACAAGCCTAAATACATACATAAACACATCTGGATCACTTTATTCCTACACTCAGTTGATTAGAGGAGTAATATAATCAGCCTGTTAGGTAGTGTTATATTTCCTTATTGCACCTGCAATAACATGAACTCTGATTCAAGAACACATACCTACACAAGAATTAAAACCATGTACTGTGTTTGTACAGTGGTATCAAACATTGAACAAATAGCATAGCTTTTGGCTGTTTGGCATCCATTGCTAATTAATTAACTTAAACTTTTACATATATGTGGACATTGACCAATAATAAAAATAACCTTTAGATGCAACCCTGGTCCAATTATGAAATCTTGTATAAAGTAACTTATTTGGGCATTTAAAAAGGATTTATAATGTGGGCAGCATTCCTTCTTGTAATGCGATGTGTATTGTAATGTATCATCCTAGCCAGCGGAAACAGCAGAAGGATTTGTTGGCAGCCCTGCAGAAAGTTGTGGTTCCCATCTACTGCACCAGCTTCCTGGCTGTCGAGGAGGAGAAGCAGCAGAAGATCACCAGGGTAAACACCTGCAGATTAAAAGCACGTACATACTGTACTAGGATCAGAACAGTGTGGGTTTTCTAGCCCCCAGAAGTGAAAGATTATAAGAGTATTTCTTGGCAATAAAATAAAAATCATAATTCATTGAAACTCAACACAGAATAATTAGAATTAAACACGTTCACATGAACTTGAATGGAATTTGAGTCACCAGTGTAAAGGCTTCCCCTCAAAAAACATTAGTGATGTTATGGTATAGTGAATGTCACCATGTCAGCTGCACTGACTGGAGTGTATCTTATAGTGTCAACCTCATGCTTATATCAACAGACAGTGCAGCAGTCTAATACTCATTCATACAAATGCGTACTAAATATACAGCTTTGGTGAATAAAAGTTCCTCGTCAGTTTCTGCTTGTTCTGCTCTTCATTTATTGAATTGGAAAGCTAGAAAGGATCTGTACCCTGTACCCTGAGTCTAAAGTCATTTTTCTTTGATGATTCCCATCCTCCCCTTCCTTCACAGTTGTTGCAGCTTTGGGAGAAGAATGGGTATTTTGATGAGGAGACAATTCAGCAGCTCCAGAATCCAGCACTGGGCCTTGGCCAGTACCAGGTGAGTAGATGAACAGTTAGGGCCCAATTTTGAAGGCACAGTGACCAACACAAACAGTGCTATGGCAGTTTGGTATTTTTCTGACCTCGAAATTTGCTGCTACAAAATAGCTACACACATCTCTTCTCACATAAGACTGGTTGGTATATATAAGTGGGAGACATCTGATTATAGTAGGCTTATCAATCCTGTGTGCCAATGCCTCCCTCCTGATTTTATTTTTAGCCAAAGTAGTGTCATATTTTATTGCTTAAATGCACCTCTGTGCAAATGCTGTTGTCACATCAATGACAGTATGATGTGATAATTTTTGAAATTCAGTAGAAGTAAAGCTGAAATAGCATTGGATTGATACGATCATATAAACTGCTTCACAACATTTTTAATTAATTTTTATCATGGTGCTATGATTAACTGAAAAAATCATTAAAAAATCCACACCATCCACCTCATGCTGCATATGTGTGCTGCTTTGTGTTCACATTGTGCATCTGCACCTCCAGACAGCAATATGATTTCCTGAAGAAGCATCTTTCCATTTGTTGAGCTAATGTTGTTCTTCACTGCACTTAGCTCAGACCTGTGAGACCAGAGATGGGACTGGCTGATCACCACACCCTCTGATATATAATCTATTTCACCCAGGCCTTGTGCACTTTGCGCTGCTGCACATACATGAACCAAAATAGCAGGTGTACTTGGAGGTAGTCCATGCATTCAAGATATACCGCTTTGCGCTTGTTGCTGCGCTTGCATGATAAAAATCAGGCCCTTAGTGATTTTCATTCACTGATAACACTGTCAGAGTCTCAGATTTCACTCACCCTTGTCCTCTCAGGCATCTCTGATAACGGAGTACGCTGCGGTGGTGCAGCCGATCCAGCTGGCCTTCCAGCAGCAGATCCAGGCTTTGAAGACCCAGCATGAAGAGTTTGTTGCCAGCCTGAAGCAACAGCCACAGCCGCAGTCACAGCCACAGCCGCAGCCTGCCCCTGTAGCACAGCTGGCTATCCCCACAGAGCCTGAAAAGGCCCCTCCTATGACTACACAAGCTGGTGAGAAGACACATGTAATAAAACCAGAGGCACAGCCTGTTACAGGAAACCAGAGTTATTGTTTAAATGACAACAAAACCAAAATGCTAATGACCCGTACATTAATACACTCCAGTCACATTCTTATTCAATTTGAAACTTTCTCATTAAGAAAAATCATGTCACACTTGCATAGAACTACAAAAGATAATAACCACTCAACAGTTTTCTAGATGTTTTCATCTTGTCCTCTTAGCTTTGATGAATAGGTTTGTCTGTGACCAAGGGCCTGTGGTTTTCCAGTATCACAAAGCTGGCTCACTTTTAACTGGGGTAGATCACCATGGTAACCTATGGTGAAGGGTTAATTTGCTACAGAACACATTAACTTCAGAGGATTGGCTCAAATGGCTCGACTACTGACTGACATATCACTGGAAAAATCATTCCGACAAAATCCTGACAGGGATATACTGCAAATACTCTTATAAAGAGTTTATAAGAGCAATAGATATTTTTTTTGATTAGTACAATGAGTTTGCTGTTCCAGGCTCTCCATGAGTACAGTAATAGCTGTGTTTTAATAACACTTAATTTCCTTCAGTGCCTCCAGGATTCCTTACAGTATAGATACCTGTTACATTCCAGCACTTTAGCTCATGAGGTGACTTTGTGATGATAACTGGAAATACAAAATATACCCACTGTTTTCTTTTATTAGAGAATTAAATCCTCACAGTATTAATTATTAACAGCATATACATTTTAATTATAACATTTTGGTCAAGTAGATTTCATCAGGCATTAACTACTGTTCTTCTCCCCTCTTTTAACTTTTTAAAATGTATCTCATATACTAATAATAGTTAATCAAAAAGACAAACAGCAAAAATATTCACTGTATACTACCGAACATGTTGAAAATGCCAAATGTATTTAAAATGACATGTATAATAATTCCTACACAAGTTTTTTTAAACTGTAAATCATGCAAATATATTTCAGTAGAGCCCCAGATTAAAGATATAGAATATGTCCCCTTTAAGAACTCTGCCTCTTTCATGTGAATATGCTCAGAGTTAGAAGGGTAAATCCAGAGTTATCAGAGCCAGTTGATAGCCAGGTCTATGATACCAGTTATTCGGGATCACCAGTGTGTTACGCAGCTCAGTGAAGCCAGGTAACCCAAAGAGAGCCAAACTGAGTTGAACTCGCTTTGTGATACAGGCCTCTGGTCTAAATTGGGCAAGTACATGTATGTGTGTTTATGTTTTTTGCTGTAATGTGTCTGTATGTGTGTTGTGTGCAGGGGATGTGAAGCCTCCCATGCCAGGTCCTCCTCCAGGGGAGTTTGATGGACCTTCATCCAGACCTCAGGACCCCAGCAACCCCAGTGGTCCCTCAGATATCCCCTCCAACAAGCCTGCGTGGTATGACCCCCAGCACATGGGTCCCTGGAACCCCAACCAGCCGGTAAAAGTCTGTGTGAGCGTGTGCATACTTTCTTCAGTCTGTGTTTGTAGGTGCTTTGAGATGCAGCAGCTCAGTAGGGTTTGGACAGGAAGATGGTGGCTGATCTTTGCTATCCATCACCTCTACCTAACATCCCAAAGAAAATGTATTCTAAACTATAAATGGTCAAATTTACAAGGACGCATATCGTGAGTTTCAAATCAGCCAGCTCCACATGTTCAATCATCAGTGGGTTTATATTGTGTGATGAAGATGACCAGTGTAGTAGGGCAATGTAGTAGCTGTGGGATAGTGGTCAGAGTTGTAAAATCCTGTCTGTGAGTGTTACAAACTGCTGTGTGGTGTTTTTGGCATCTGATCTTTAGAGTCTTTAAACAAATTAATCTGTAGCTTCAACAGGACTTCCTGAATCGTATTTTATTAGCCCCTTTCACACACGCAGTCTGTCCCCGAAATGTTCAGGAACATTTCCTGCATGGGATCATGTGTGAATGGGAGCAGGAGTCGATGTTCAGGGAAATCTGTAACGCCAATTTCCCACCTCAAGACCAAATAACATTTCAGAAAGACGCTGGTATGGCTGTGTTGTGAATGAAAGCAGTAACATTGCAGGGAAGGGCACATAAAGACGCTTTCACATTGATTGAGCAAACCAATCACAAGACTCAGCTGAATAGAGGAGACAGTGCTATTTTTTTGAATGTTTAAATATTTTAAATAAAATGTTCACACTGTTTTCCAAATGTTTTTTCACATGACTTTTAACTGTATTGATTTCATAAAGCCATATCGATTATTCAAAGCTCTGTCAGATGCTGAGCCTTGCTTAAGCTGATTATTCAAAATCTTCAATCTGATGGAGCTTTGAATAATCATGGCTTTATGAAAGCAACACAGTTAGTTACATGAATAAACAGTTACAAAGGAGTGTGAACATTTTAACATTTTATTTAAAACAACACAAAAATGGCAATGTCTCCTCTATTCAAGCGCCGGCTCCCATTTAAAAGTTTGTGTGTCTGTGCTTCATGCGACAATATCACAGCATCATGTTGGAGTTTGTGTGGTTTATGTGTCACCTCAGGCAACAAGCAACTCCTACTTTCTGACTGTTGTCTTTCCCCAGCCTCCTTTTGACCCAAACCAGCCTCCCCCTCCTTGTCCTCCTTGGAACAGCCATGAAGGGATGTGGAATGATCAGAGGGACCCAGGGAACTGGAGTGGAGGTCCACCCAGAGAAGGAGGCCCCTGGAGTGGTCCAGGTGGGTCTGACCCAGGCCCCCCCTCTTGGAACTCATATGACCAGCAGCCACCATGGGGGAACCAGCCTGACCAGCCCCCCTGGGGCCAGAGGGAGCCCCCATTTCCTCCACGCATGCAGGCATGTGATTTAAATTGCTTTGCTATGATTTTTTTTACAAGTTTTTTATTGTATTGCATTGTTCACTAGACATTTACCATCTTTAATTACAGTGTATCTGAGTCTGAATGTGACTGTGCTGCTCATTTACATGAATTATTGTATTGTCTAACTTGGATTTTCACAGAGACCTCCCCATTTCAGAGGGCCATTCCCTCCCCACCAGCAGCCACCTCCTTTCAACCAGCCCCCCCCACCACCACACAATTTTGGACGCTTCCCGCCACGCTTCATGCAGGACGACTTTCCTCCAAGACACCACTACGACAGGCCGCCATACACCCCACACCGCTTTGACTACGCTCAGGGAGATTATCCTGGAGGTGAGCGCAGAAAAACAATGTTATTGATCAGCAACTCTGCTCTAAAGCTGCCTGTTTCCGCACATCTAACTGCATTCACTACCGTTTACTAGACATGCCAGGTCCTCCTCCTCCTCCTCCCCACCACCATCCCAATCAGAGGCTCCCTCCCCCAGGTATGGGGGCTGATCATCCTCCGTGGGGTGGAAGCCAACACCCAGATTTTGGCCCACCCCCCCACGGCTTCAACGGCCATTCACCCCACATCCGTCATCGGCAGCATCCGGTCCAAGATGACCCCAGTCTGGTGCCCAACGTGCCCTACTTTGACCTGCCAGCTGGTCTCATGGCTCCACTAGTCAAAGTAAATCACCTACCTCAGATCTGATGACAAGGGCATGAAAATAAATCAGAATGTTATCAGGTTGTGAAACTGCTCAGCTGACAGTGTTACTTCCTTGTTAAAAGAAAGCCAGCATGATTAAATGCCACCAGAGGAGAAAAAACAACAATAAAGACTGATCCAGCACTGCCTCTTTGGCTTATAGATCAGATAGGTTACAAGACTGTGAGTAGTTTACAGACAGGTACTCTTGGAAAATAGAATGAAAGAAGAATGGCAGTAACTTGTTGTGTAGAATTAGATTATAATAATGGAGGCTGATCCAGACCTACCACAGCACTGTAGTTTTCAAAATAGAAAAGACTGTAACAAAACTGAAAGTTGTCTAGTAAATAGAAAATATATGCACTAACAGACTAAAAGTCAAACCAGGTCTGCATGTCTCATGATCCTGTACTGTCTATTGCTCAGCTTGAGGACTGTGATTATAAGCCTCTGGATCCTAAAGACATCCGGCTGCCCCCTCCCATGCCACCTAGTGATCGGTTGCTAGCTGCTGTGGAAGCTTTCTACAGCCCTCCATCCCATGATCGACCCCGTAACAGGTACATACACACCAACTCTGTCTGCAGGACAAATCTGACTGAAATTAAAAATGTGATTTGGGTAATGCATCAGAATTTTCCTCTTGGTCCATAAGTGGCCATTGTTTTTTGGTAATTGAAAGAAAGAGTTGAAGAAGCGATGTAACTACTGCAAAACACTTGAGTTTTATTTTGACCTTTTTACAAGTAAAGTTTTCCATTAATGTTAATTATGTACAGCTGATGTAATCTACCATAGGCAATGCTTGTCATGTAAACCTACGACATGGTCATTACCAATAAAAAGAAGAGATTTTATCAATTTGGAACTGGATGCAAAATGAAACTGATTATGGGAACTCACCCTAGTCATACAATGTCTACTTTTTCACTATTGGCCTTTCAATCCCTTAATTTTCTCCAGTCAAGTTCTCCACTTTGTAGTTACAGTACTTTTATTAGCTATGCTCAATCGTTGTGGTTTGTTCCTCCATCAGTGAAGGCTGGGAACAGAATGGCTTATATGAGTTCTTCAGGGCCAAGATGAGAGCCAGGAGGAAAAAGGGACAAGAGAAACGCAACAGGTGAGAGTCCTCTTCATCTGGATCTTTGTCTCTTGTTATGACCCGAGCACGAAAGTGCCAGGGGCCTAACGGCCTGAACATGTATACTTGTCAATATTGAGTCATAGTCATAGGGCCACCTGATGTCAATAGAAAGTCAGCCTCATGTGACAAAATCATCCAATTAAATGACATTTACATAGTGTGGTCTACACATGATATACAGCAATATGATGTATTATTTGTGGGTGTTCACTAGAGCCACATAGTGGACACAGGAAGTGTTATCTCCTACATGCAATGTCCAATATTCATAAACATGTATATCCATGTCAGTTGCCCTCTGGTAAATGTATTGCTGCATTAATATTTCAGTTATGTAGTGTTGCCTATGGGCAACAGGAAGAGAAGCCTGTTGACACATAGTTCATCAAACGTATACACAATTTCCAGTATGTCATCTCCAGCAACACGTACTGCACACAGGAAATATTTTCCGAATTCACACAGTGTCCGATAATCCTGAACATTCAGAGCTATGTTAACGACCTCCAGTAGTGACACCACGGCTGCTGCTTCCACCGATGCGCTTGAGGTGCAATGGTCCGTTCACTGCCGCTTGCAGCTTTAATTCTATCTCTTCCTGTTTCTGTGTGACGCATATTCAGAGCTTACAGCTTGTGTTGACAGCTTTGTAAACGTCTCTCACAATGGGCTTTGGAATGTCCCTCTTTTGTTTATTCTGGTCATAGATCTGGTTAAAAAAGTCTGTTACCGGTTAACCCAGAAGGCCTTTTTTAGGGAGGAAGTCGCCATTGGTGTATTAAGGCATGGAGACACATGACCCACAGGTTTATTATTTCAATTTTCTTCCTGTACCTGTCAACCCCCTCCCTCTCTCCCTTTGTGGTTTACTCCTTCCAGTGGACGTGGAGGCAGTCGCTCCAGAAGTCGCTCTCGCAGCAGAGGGAGGTCTTCATCTCGCTCCAGCTCTCGTTCCTCCAAGTCCTCCAGGTCACGGTCACGTTCCTCTCGCTCCCGCAGCCGCTCCCGCTCCTACTCACGATCCAGGTCTGAAACACACACATAACACACAGATGTCTGTATGTTACCTCTATGCTGATATGTACATATGTACAATACAAGTCAAAAGTTTGGACACACTTTAATATTCAAGGGAATGAGAAAGTGTGTCCACTTTTGACTTGTACTGTGCATACACAACCAGTCAAAAGTTTCAGAACACCTCAGTTTTCCCAGTTTTTATTGAAAGTCCAGTGAATAACCTTAAATGGTTCAAAGGTAAGCAGTAAACTGCCAGAGGTGAAAAAACAAACAAACAGCAATGGAGCAATGGAAGTAAATGAAGCCTTGAAAGTTGATGTAAACAATTCCTACAGGTGTCCCAACTTGAGTTGATTTAGTTCCAACTCTGTGTCTGTATAAAAGCATGGAGGAGGAAGCGTGATGGTCTGGGACTCTTTTGCTGGATCCGGAGTTGGTGACTTGCACAAAGTGACAGGCAACCTGGACCAAACAGGCAAACACAGCTTCCTGCAGAGCCATGTAATACCTTCTGGTATCTGGTCAGGGGTTTGTCCTACTGAAAGATAATGATCTAAAACATCCCCCCATACTGCCTTTGGAAAAAAAGAACAAGACAATAGGCTTCAAATCATGGAACCAGCATAGTCATCAAGCTGGTTTGGGATGAACCATTTTTATTTTCACTGAAAACAATTGTCTTTATTGTGATGTGATATCACATCTGCTCAACCAATCAGGTTTGACAGTATTGTCAGCAACCACTGAAAGAACCTGGACCTTGGTTTTCACCTCCTGAGCATTGCCCATATTTAGCTCCAGGAACTTGTTTCTGAAGCTGAGAACAGCGGAAACAGAAGCAGAACTTGTGACAATGGATACATGTAATGTTATGTTTTAAGTTCTGTGAAAGCTATCCATGCTTTAAACTTGAGGCACTCAGCCTAACATGTCTTAACCTGCCTTTCTTTAGGTCCAGGAGTAGATCCAGGTCATCTCGAAGTCACTCTCGCTCCAGATCCAGATCTCGTTCTCGGTCACCTGGAAAGAGACGCCGTGGCGCCAAATCCAGGAGCTCCTCCCCTCCGTAAGTCCTCTTCACTGTCGCACTTTCATGAGGTGTTTTCATTTTTATACTTTATAATAGTATAGATGACCACCTCCCCTGCTCTCTACAGCTCCTCGTCAGTGTTGGGGGCTCCTCCCTCCAAACTGACTGCAGATAACAGGCTAGGGGAGGAGAACAAGGGCCATCAGCTGCTGATGAAGATGGGTATGCTTTTGTTGTTTTGTTTTTTTAAGATAAGCCGCATGTTTATATTTTCCAGTAAGAATGTTTTATGTGTTTTTAATGTGGAGGTTCTCAATCCTGAAATCTACAGGCTGTATTTGGGAACATGAAGCATGTAGTGTAGCACGTATCCACTGATTCCTTTTGTGTTGACCTGCTGTAGGCTGGAGTGGTTCAGGAGGGTTGGGAGCCAAAGAACAGGGCATCCAGGACCCCATCAAAGGAGGCGACATCAGGGATAAATGGGACCAGTATAAAGGTGTGGGAGTGTCACTAGACGACCCTTACGAGAACTATCGCAGGAACAAGAGCTACAACTTTGTCGCCCGCATGAAGGCACGAGAGGAAGGTACATTAACATCTATCTATCTATCTATCTATCTATCTATCTATCTATCTATCTATCTATCTGTGTGTTAACATCTTCACCTTTATATGTTGTCAGTCATGTCCATGTAGAATAAAAGGAATAAGATAGCAGTGTTCTAGTACAATATGTAGCTTACTGTACTGTTTTCACTACAATAATTTCTAAACAAAATTAAACAATTCTTTTCTTCCCATGATTCAGTCAATCGGGAACCTCAGGAGGCCCCCACAACCGACTGATGGCATCAAACAACCTCCCCATCTGCTCCATCACCACCTCCACCAAGGATCTGAGTCTCACTGTCAGTATTCCATCCGAGATTCTAGTCAGTGATCCCAAATCCTTCTTCATTCCTCAGAAACCAGAGTGATGATACAAAGTAACACCACACTAGGTGGAAAAAGTGCAGCTCTTCTGTTCTCTGCAATTGCAAAAGCATGGATGAGTTTTTCCAAACGGAGCGTCAGCATTTCGGATGGAATAGTCGGCACCAACAGAAGTAACGCTGCAGAACTCAGCAGGATTCTCATATTAGCCTTTACCGGGACACTGCTACTACAGTCTAACTCACTCATATTTCACTTCCAATGTTTCTGATTTTAAATAAATCAGAGTTTGAGAACTCCTTCAGTGTGTAGGTTGATAACAGTGCTGAGTCAGACTGTGCCTCAGCATTTATGATAGCTGCAGCAGTGCTTTTGATTTATGCACACATGTCAACAGTTGAATGAAGAAGTATGTTAAATTATTTTAAAGTGGGATTTACAGTTAAATATGTTCCTCTCCCTCTAGTTGTTTGGTTAAAGTGTCAGTTTCACCCAAATAATAAAAAAAAAAAGATTTAATTTACCTCTCATGGTATGTACAATATAGATGCATTCAGTTTAATCTGCTGGGGGACATTTTGAAAAATAAATTCATTTTTGAAAGTTTATTTAAATTCAACAGCAATGTTTGTTTCCAAGAATAATGTCCTACTTACTAATCTACAGATCTTACTATGGAACTACTTTCTGCTGAATAAATAGTCCTCGTGAAAACTGCTCACTGTGGGTGGTGTCAGTAATCTCTCTGGTGGAGATCTCCAAAATTTTGTGGAAACATTTACACATTTTTAGCACTTGTGTAAGCTGACCCTTTGAGACAGAATGTAGAATAAGAAGGTGAGGTGGCTCCTCTTTTGAATCTTTTTTCACTGCTGATTATTGATACTTTTTCATGTAATTACTTCCTATTCTGAGTTATGTAAGTATTTCATGTAGTTGTAGTATTAAAATAAATCCCCCAGAACAAAAACATCATAAATATGAGATACATTTTTTTTGTCTCCACAAACAGTGTAGAGACATAAGCAAAATAAACAGAATTTTTTTTGCTTCATGTATATGTAGAAGGAAGGAGCAGTTTTCAGTGAGCAGATCAATTTTGTTCTGACGCCACTGATAACTAGTCAGTTTAGGACTGTAAATAACTGTAATGAAATGGTCCCTTGCCTCAAGTCTTTTTTTTCTGCCATTTTATCAGAGTTGAAATTGTGAAAAGGTGCCTTTACTTAAGTGTGTTGTGTAGTATGGATGCCTGTCTCTGCTACAAAAGAAAGAAAAGTAAAGTTTGAAATGATAACAACATTAATGTTAAGTCCACATTATGAGATACAGTACTAAGTCAAACTAACCTTACTATCTTTATCTATTACAACTTTCCTTTATCATAATCTCAGAGTAAATCAAAACTATTACATTTAAATGTCATGCAAAATGTTTTGGCTTTTATTATTTTTACATGGTATCATTTTGTTTTAGCATCTCTTTGAATTTAAAAGTCTGACTTTTGGCTTACTATCATAATTTGGATTTTGTATCTCATAATTTGAAAATACCATGAGTATTTTTTTTTCATTCCTAACATTTCATCTGTTGGTTTCTTAGCTCCAAATCATCATCTGGCTGACATTTGTATGTTATTTATACATATAGTAAAGAGTTGTAAACATTTTAAAGAACCCATATTTTAGTTTTTCCATTATTTTTAGGACACCAGGTATTAATGATATTATTGATTTTTTATTTTTATTTTATTTTATTTTTTTTTTAAGTTCCCTGCCTTAAGTCTGACAACCGGAGGTCTTTTATACTTTCCAGCAGAACACAGGCTGATTTGACTTCCACTTTGAAGTGTTAATGCAGTACTGTGTCGATGCTGCTGTTAGACTGTACGCATGCATGATGTAAAAATTGTGTCAGTGTGGGTTAACTGAGGACATTACAGTTGAAACCTGAAACATGTCTGCCAGTGCAGTTACGTGCTGGACCTGAAGGGGAAGGTAAGAGTCAGACAGCCCATCACTGGACTGGATTATGCATTCATTTAACCTGGGGAAAGCTTACTGAGTTTACACAGGAGAGCTGTTTACCAAATGAAGGAGAATTCATGATATAAAAGACATCAAACCAGGTGTCAGCAGCTGGACCACATACTGTCTGAGAATAGGAGACAATTGTAAGAAGAAGATAGAGCAGGTGCACACAAGAACACCTGCACTATTGTCAGCTCGGACACAGGGTGTTCTCATAAGACTTAACTTTCTGCGAAAAATATTTGGTACCAAGTGGAGCAGCACTTTCCCTCTGTCTCTTAGGAGTTCATAGTGTTAACTGTTTCTAGGGCCAAACACTACAAATGTAGTATGTCAGGTTCCATGTGTTTGACGACTGATGACATACCTAAATCCCAGTGAAGTAATGTTATTTCTTGTAGGAGAATGATTAACCTCATTACAGCATCAAGCAGAGAGTTGGACAACTCAGTAACTACTGTCTCGAAGATGCCACTCACTTTCTCACTGTCATTAATTACAATCGCACTTTTTTTTTTTAATTCACTAAAGATTTAGTAAATGTAAATGATGCTCACCTAAGAGGGGATACATCAGATGCAATTTTTATTACATTTTTGGACACAAACTTTTTGCCTGACCAGCTGCTTTTCAAATAAAAATACTCTAATTCCAGATAGTTCAAGTTTGATAACTGCAGCACCCATGAAACAAATCTAAAAACTCCAGGATAAAAGCAGTACTTCATGGCAAAATGTAGCTTTTCCTTAAAGGTTGATTTTCCTTTTTTTTCCAGTCACTCGTCTGTATACACAAAAGCACATTTACACGCACATTCTTTCTGTAGCTAACACACAAAGATCACAGTTTAAACTTTACTGAAAATGTTGAGGTAACATGTTGAACAACAAGACAAGTTTTTGCCTTTGTCAAATTGATGGCATTAATAAAGTCCAAATTTATATTTAATTTTATGATTAATTTGTTTGTTTTTGTGTAATTTGTATGTCAGTATTTAATGGTAGCACTATTTACCCCATCCCCATGCTCATTTTACCCCTACCTTGGGGTAAGTTGTGCCATAGGAGTAACTTTTTTTTCATTGTTCTAAAACCATAATAATAAAACTTGTTTTAATTTCCATGGGTACACAACAACCTGAGGTATATATAGTAATTATGATTTGAAACAAATACACTTTCATTTTGCAGTAAAATCATCAAATGTAAAAAGTGGCTCATGTTACCCTATTCTCCCCTTATCTTTGGGTTCATATATTGTTTTTTTTATAAAATATACTAGAATATGTTGAATTTGCTAGGGATCTAGCGATTCTAACGATTTTAAACGCTGGTTAACTGCTCTTGATGTTACCACTTTTGATGATTTGTGTGATTTGGTTATTTCGGAGCAGTTTAAAAATATGCTTCTAGGCTGATCTCTACCTTCTCCTCTCATCTATCAGGCCAAGAGTCAGTTCAAGAGGATGTCTACAGCTAATAATGTAGAGATCCACATCCCAGTCCCCACTGACACTGATTCTCCTTAATTTAAGACCACTGTTGACAGCATCAAGTGGATCAGGGAGAACAGCAAGATAGTCTGGTCCATTAAATCCTTCCCTGTACATCTAATAGGGATAGGGTTAACAATCAATATCATGAATTAAAATATTTCAGCATGGCAGTATTAGGCATATTTTTATTATCATGCACAGATAAATGGGGTAAAATGTAATTTTTTTAATGTCAGTTTATTTTTACCGTCTATACTAAGAAAATGGTAAACCCAGTAAGTGCAGTTTTTTTTCACCCTCTCACTGTGTCCTGGTGAATTTCAGGGTGGCAAAGAATACCTTATGAGAGCCCCCTTTAGCCTGCTCAGTGTGGAAGCAGAGGACAAGCAAGGCCAGCCTCTTATCGATGTCAAGTTTGAGATCCCCTTCTTCCCCACCTCTGGCATCCAGGTAAGAAATCGGGCTTCTAAAGATAGTCTGATAGAGGAAATGTTCATTATAAGCTTCTCTGTTATATCAGTAATTAAATGTGGAAGTGATGTCTTGTAGTTCTTCTGTACTGCTACAGGGGTCAGTCTCGGATTTGTGTAAATGTGTCCGCAGTCACTGATGCAGACACAGGGTGGCACTGTTGTCAAAGGAATAGAGACACAGAAGTGGATGGCAGGAGAAACCATCACTGTTATTGTGTTTCTGAGAGTCCTCTCAATACTCATACCTGTAATAAACCCTGAAAGAAACAGGGCACTCCAGAAACAACAGCAATGATCAAAGAGACCACGATTATACTGTGTATATATACACGCATACATACAAAGTCTGTTCACTAGTGAGAGCTGCACACACACCGCAAGTGCTTGACACATTTAAGAAATCTAAGCGATTCAGATCTAGTTTTACCAACTTCTGTTGTGTGGCCAAATACTATTCAAACTCACAAAACTTTATTTAAAATTCTAATGGCAATGCTGCTGTTTACAGATACTTTATGTCAGGCCACGAAAAGATGACATTTTGGGTTTTACTCAATGTAAGCATCAATGAAGCAGAAATTAGGTTTTGGCCCATGTTTTTATGTTTTGATGTTATACTGCAGCTAGTTTAGATGCATACCATATATCAGCAACATCCACTTCACTTCCAGTTGCTGACCTCTTTTGCATATTATATATATGTTTTCTGTCTCTCTCTGCACTTTTAACTTTTAATCAAATAAAGGCAAAAGTGCCAAAAAATAGCTTAATTAGTGATAGCAGGCGCTTGTCTGCTAACACTTATAGAGCCAAACTGAGCTATGACAGCCAAATGTTCTTGTGTGGTCTTGGAGCAATCAATCAAAACATGGAGTCAACTATGGTTGATTTAGCATGAAATACAATTATTTATAACTATTAATGTTTTTATTAAAAATAGCCTTCATGGATTTGTCAAAAAATATACAAAAGATGATTTCAGGTAGTGTTTGGGGGAGCTTTGCCCATTCCCTTTGCACCCTTCCGCTGCCATGCCTGCTGCCAATCACAGGGGAAATAATTTTTTGTAAACTTGCTGGCTCTGAGTTCATCGGTTTCCTGTTAAATATGAGCATTTCTGAATGTTGGAGACATTGAATATGACACAAAATACAGACGTTAATGTAAAAGACAATTCCCCTTCTTTATAACTTGGGTTTTGTTTTCATTTCAGTCAGTAATGCTAACAATGTATTCACCAAAGTAATGGCTGAGATCAATAAAAAGAAGTTTGACCAGTATAGAAACACGAGTAGTGAGATGATCAGACAAGAAATAAACAAACCTCAATTTCAAATCATCATCTTCAATTTGAACCTTATGTTTTGGTGGAAGTGACAGACTGTTTTTGTTGCAACATGGAACACAGTGCATCACAAGATGACAATATATCATGATGAGTATTTAAAAAATGAAAAAAAAACCATTATAGATCTGTCTATATAAATAACAAATAGCAGGAACCACCAAACTGAATAAAATAGACTGGCTAGATAGTTGGGTGAACTCCTCAACCACCCGCTGAATATTTGTATCAGCCCAAATTGGCAAATTGGATTTGAAAAATCTGATTTGGGTACAGTCCTAATGTGTACTGTCTTCCTTTGCAATTAGGGATTATTGGCCATTTTTCAGGTCATTCAAGTGGTTTAGATAATCTGGTTGAACTGTTAGTTTGTTTACAACCTATCCTACTGACTGAGTACTTGTATTTCTTGACCTGTTGGACCTATTTTTAGTGATGTCACCATGCTCCCAGATCTCAGCTATTAACTTGGTGAATGCAATATTGTTATAACTGATAAACTGATGGACAAAAACACAAAATAACAAAAGACAAAAATAAGACCCAAGTTTTAATAAACCAGAAACTATCCCACAATTTAAGCTCAGTAGTTAAACTGTTTATTTGCTGCCCTACTGTTAGAGGGATGACATGATTCAGTCAGTAGGTTTTGTTCAGAGGAAATAGATAAACAAGGCAGCTATTGTGTTGCTGTTGGTTCACTATAAGTGTAAAAATAAACTCCAGAGAGTTAGTTGTTAAGAGCTGAACCACAAACCTTCACCAGCCTAGCAGGGCTCATTGTGAAACCAAAGCCAGAGATGTGGCCTTCAATTAGCCCAGGCATTTTTATCATCATGAACCCAGATCCACTTCTAACCCAGCCACATTTACCTCATTGGCTCAACCTCAACTAATGGCACCTTGTAAAGACAGAGACTAGAAGGGAGGTGGGAGGTGGAAAAGCAGTTTTCTCAAAATAGCTGCATGGCCTTGGATCAATGGAGACATCATTAGAGAGATGCTCCCATTAGCTGCTGCGAAGCTTGCTATTACTGTGAGATCACTTGTGATGAGGAGCTATTATGTGGCCTGAGGCAAGACCCCCAAGGTTCCTGCTAGTACCACACACACACACAACACAACACAAGATGCCACAGAGATGTGGTGGCAGCTGGGTGAGGGGAGCACTTCTTAAGTCTGTTCTTATTAAAGGGAGCATGCTATTGTGGGGAGGGGTACCGAACTGTGGGAGGGGCTTGGGGGTCAAATGTCGGTGGTACTTGGTGAACAAATGTTTGTATATTCCACATCTACTGTGTGAGTGTGTGTGTGTGTTTCAGTCTTCTGAAAAGAAAAAAGAACCACATTGTCTGTTTCTTAATTATAGTGGAATGGCGAATATCAGTATGAAAAGGACAATCGCACACACACACACACAGTAACCCACCAGATATAACCCCTCAGTGATAATAAAGGGAAGTTGACTGTAAAAGCTGGTTGAATGGTGCAAGTGTAAGTGTGTGTGTATGTATGTGTATGTGTGTGTGTTTGTGTTTGTGTGTGTGTGTGTGTGTGTGGTGATGTGTTCATATGTCTGTGACTTTACTACTTACTGATTAGAAGTTACACCGGGAGGCTCGTTCATTCATCTCCTGCTCTTTACCCGCTGTTCTCCTGGTGGTAATTGTTGTCATGTCCCTAGCAGCTTGTACTCTTTTTACCATCAGGGAAAGTGCAACTCAGACAGCAGTTCGGTATGTCAGAATCAATAAATGTCTTACATTATGGAAGTAATGTAAAGTTAAGTCTTTTACATTTACATTTGTTCATTTGGCAGATGCTTCTGTCCAAAGTGACATACAAATGAGGTACAATCCAAGCTACAAGGAGCCACAAGGATCAAGGAGAAGCCTTTGAGAATAAGCACCTTGACATTCAGTTCCACATTCCACCTAAGACAAGTGCCACAAGGCTTGCAGGTGCTTTCTGTAAGTGCCTAGTACAAAACTTTAAAACTTTTTTTTTTTTAATGAGAGAGAGCCTGAGAAAGACTGAGATATAGAGCATATTAGGTGCTTAAGTACTTTTGGAAGAGGTAGGTCTTCAAGTGTATTTTAAAGACAGAGAGATATACTGTTTACTGAATCGAGTTTGGCAAGTCTTTCCACCAACGAGGGACCATACAGGAGAAGATTTTGGATTTTGAAGGTAAGATTAGTCGTTCATTTTCAGATGGTAGGGAGTGAGAGGATGCATAAACCTGAATGAGGGAGTTCAGGTAGGATGGTGCTGTTCTAGAGGCTACTCTGTAGTGAACAATAGTCACTTGAGCTTAATGTGAGTAGCAACCGGGAGCCAGTGGACAGTAATGAAAGTGTAGTGACATGAGCTGTTTTTGGCTGGTTGAAGACCAGATGTGCTGTTGCATTTTGAACAATCTGCTGAGGTTTTACTGTGCATGCTGGCAGCCCTGCAGGAAGGGCGTTAGTAGTAAAGGCGAGAGATGACCACTGTCTGTACAAGGAGTTGAGTGGCGTGCTCAGTCATCATTTGTCAATCAATGACGCCCAGATTTCTAGCAGACTTTGTTGTAGAGAGTGAGGAGAAGCTAAGCTGTATACTGATCTTGTGCTGAACAGAAGGACTGGCTGGGATCACCAGTAATTCAGTCTTAAAGACATTGAGTTGAAGGTGGCGTTCCATCATTCATTTAGAGCTACTGAAGCAGGCTGAGAAGGACAGATAGAGCTGAGTATCATCAGCATAACAATGGGGAGAAAAACCATTTGAGCGGATAATCGGACCAAGTAAGGTGGTATGAGAAGAGAAGGGGACTGAGCACAGATCAAGCAGGTAGTTCTTGGTCTGAAAAGTGAAGCCAATGCGGAAGTACCTTAAACCTGCATTCTCTAATGGCCAGCAGAGGGCGACTCCACTGGCTCCAAAAAGAAGTCAGTTTGTATAGAGATCTATGGGAAAATGACCCTACTTCTCACTTGATTTATTACCTCAATAAAAACTTTCCTAATGAGTTTATGGTCTCAGTCGCTAGTTTCAAGTTTTCTTCAATACAGCATGCTGTTCATTTTGATTATAGCCCCATTGAATTAAATCACGTTGTGATTGACAAGTTGCTACCATGGTGACAACATTGGTTAGGTAACATAACCATTAGGGGTGTGTCCGAATACAAATATGTTATTCGGCAAAGCACAAATAGTAGGTTTTTTTTTTATGATTATTTGTTTCATACAAATACTTTAAAAAATATTTGTTTTGGGGGAAACCCACCCCCAAAAAACATGTCAAATACCAGCCTGCAGGTTGGTTAAATTGCTATCTCAGTCTCTCTCCTCTGAGACCTGCTGATAGATGTAACAGCGGAACAATGCAAATAATTTTGCTGCCTTAACAAATATTGATACAAATACAAATACTGGGCCCTCTGCACATCCCTAATAACCATAGTGTAACCCCAGATTCACAGAGTATAGGCTTAGCCATAGCCGTCGCCATTTCAGTGTGTTTTCAGTTCATGAAAGTTAATTGTAACATTCTGATCACCTAAAAATCTTGTTCAGTGTTTGGTTGCACTAAAAAAACCTCTAAGGAGTTGGATATTTAGTTTTCCAGTAAGTAAATTTTGTTTTAATGGCTTCAAGACTGTTTTTCGCAAGTGAAAATTAGCATTAGCATTAGCATTACCACAGTTAACCATAGACTGTAAATGCACTGTGCTAACCAAGCTAGCAGCTAGTGTTAGGGTGAGCTCCACCCTCTTGTCCAAATATGGTCACTTTTCATCACTTCTGGCTCCAAAAATCCAAGATGGTGACAGTCAAAATGCCAAACTCGAGGCTTCAGAAACGTGAGCACATAAACCAATGGGTGATGTCATGGTCCATTATTTTTTTGCAGTCTATGGCACAGATTCTTGCTGTACCCCAGTGGGAAGAATTAATGCTTGGACTTTGGATGATATAGCCATTGCTGGATGTTTATCAGAAGGGAGTTAACACGAATACAGGGAGGTCACCGAAGACTATGTCGACTAGTGTAAACTCAGTCACTTAAATACCAGCAAGACAAAGAAGATGGTGATAGACTTCCACAGGAAGATACTAATGAATATCCAGGGATTGGATATTGAACACATATGCCTGGATGTTCACCTCAACAAACCTCAACAATAAACTGGACTGGTCAGACAACAGGGATGTCCTGTACAAAAAGGGACAAAGTCGTCTCTATATGCCGAGGAGACTGAGATCCTTTTGAGTAAGGAGGACAATGTTAATAACTTTTTATGACACTGTGGTGGCATCAACAATCTTTTACGCAGTGGTCTGCTGGGGAGGTGGAAGCACAGAGAGGGGCAGAAAAAGGCTTGATTAACTGGTTAAGAGGGCTAGCTCTCTCCTGGACTGTCCTTTAGATTCCATAGAGCAGGTGGGTGACAGGAGGATTTTAGTCAAGCTGTTGTCAATCTTTGACAACACCTCTCATCCCCTGCATTAGACCGTGAGGACCTTAAGCAGCTCCTTCAGCATCAGACTGCTACACCCACAGCGTAAAGAAGGAGCGCTACCGCAGGTCTGTCATCCCTATGGCAGTCAGACTGTTTAACAGTAGCATACTATAACACTGATGTTGTCTCTGTCACCACTACCCACCACTTTTAACATCACAACTACTTAGCACAATATATCTCAGGCAATATATCTTATTTGTTCATTTATCATTTTGTTATTTATTTATCATCATGTTTATCTTATGTTTCACCCTTGTGCAATAGGATTGTATACTATTTTTTCTTTTGTGCAATTATCCAATTTCCAGTGCAATATTTCGGTAAAATGCTATACACCATGTGTGTATTTCCACTGCAGGTCATATCTATCTACAAATAAGACAAAAAAGCAATAAAGTGGCAATAAAGTGATGACCAGTATGACTGTTGACTGTTGAAAAGTAAAAACAAAGTAATAATCAGTATCAGTAATTAACATTTTGCGTCTTGTTTGCTATAGCCAAACAGTAATGTAAAAATGACAATTTGTAGTGTTTGGGAAAGTTACGTGTTGGATTTCTTGATAAACAGTTTATGTATTCTCTCAGTACTCCTGTATAATGTGTTTTTACGTGTTTATTTTTATGTGATAGAGGAGCTGACACTAATTTCACATGATGTATCCAAAAGGAGAAACACAAACAGCAGCAGATGTACTTTTACTGTACAGGGTTACCAGTGGTGTTAGTCTTTCTGTTGTTCCCTGATAACTAGACTGATAGCTAGTTTGTTAGTTAGCTACATTAGGAGTGGGTTATTGCTATTTGCTTTGGGCTGCAGAAGTTCGTAAAATGTGGTTCATTTGGGCTGGCAACACTCTTAGAAATAAAGGTGCTGAGTAGAACCATATAGGGTTCTACATCTTGTCCCCATAGGAGAACCCTTTTTGGTTCCTGGTACAACCTCAAGGCTCCACCTGGAAGTTTTCAGATTTTAGAAGGTTCTACCTAGAATCTAACATAAAGGGTTATACCTAGAACTCCCTATGAGAGGTTCCACCCAGAACCCACTATGAGAGGTTCCATAGAGAACCCTTCTATGGTTTAATGGTTTCACCCAGAACCCTCACTAGAGCTTCTATCCAGAACCTTTTCATTTTCTCACCCTCCACAGAGAACCCTTTTATATTTCAAGGATTTCATCTAGAACCCACACAGGGATTCCACCAAGAACCCTTCATATTTCAAATGTTTCACCTAGAACCCTCTTGTCTTCTGAGGGTCTATGAAGAACCATAGTGTATTCTCCAGATCAGGCAAAAAATTATTGTATATTGTGGTCATCAATCATTTTAACAATATATGTTACAATTACCAATGTTTACACTGTTAACATTGTGAAAACATTCAAACAATTTTTGATAAGAAAAATTTAAAAGTCTTGGAACAATGATGGATAAGGAGGGGAGACTCTCTGAAGCGGTGTAGGTCCCAGTGGGAACAGGTCAAAAGTGAGCATGGGACCAGTGGAATCAGCAACATGACAAATAGGACACAAGCCAGGCACATCAGGCTGTCCTCAGCAGGTGAATTCATGTAATCTCCCTGCAATGGTGACACAGCAGAGAGGGAAGGAAAGTAGCATCAATCCAAGGTACATTTCCTACACCAGATGAAGCAGTAAGCCATCTACAAACAACAAAGTAATGCATGGTCCAATGAGAGCAATCGGAGTATTGGCACATAATAATGGTGACAGTGGAACAGATTGAATAAGCCTGTCCTCCAACTATATACCTATACTAAGAGCCTCCACTGGCACACAATCAAGTGAAAGTGAGGGAACTCCACAAAGTTTTCACATTAATTTATCTAAAATAGTCCACCTTTCACCATAAAAGTCCTTAGTTAGAGTCAAGCTTGCTGAAATAAGATATTAGATTTAGCTTACCTTGATTCTCGGAAGTTTCTGATCTTCTGTCACTTCAGTCCAGCTTCTAGTCTCAATTCATACACAGGTGACAGGTCACAATGTGTGAACAGTAATTATTATTCATATGTCACACCTATTTTGTAGAGAAGAGCAGACCATGAGGTGAAATCTGTAGGGAATCCAGCTCTCAGCTCCCATATACTAACCCCAACAGGGCAGCCAGCTCCCAGGCCCCATACACCAAACCCCAGCCTTTCCCCTGGGAGACCAGGGTTCAATTCCCAGCTCCAACACCCCTCCACACTGTAGCCCCTCTTTCCCCCCAGCCCTCCCACCATCCATAATAAAGGAAAAATAGATAAGGAGAGTCAACTGCCCACTCTCCATAAATAAATAAATAAATAAAATAAGGGCAATTTAATTAGGGTATTTTTTGGGGAGGCTCATGAGCTCCTCCCTCCAGAGATTGTAGTTACAATGGTCAAAACAAAACTAATATGTAGGCTCAGTAAGTAAGAGCACAGCAGTACTATTTTGAAGATTGAGGGTTCAAGACATGATCTTCCCACCTGAAGGCATATTATGAAGCTACATTTTATATATATATATATATATACACTGTATTCTTAGCAACTCTTTATAAAAGCACCAATTAAAAATGTTGTACATCATGAATTAGACATTATCCACAAAAAAAAAAAAAATCAAAAACGTCTTCAAAAGTCAAATGCCCCTCAACTCAACCCTTGTCTCTATGGTCTCTCCACAGCCTACAACACCTATATACAGTGTATCTCAGATTAGAGGGACTAACCAATTAACATAGTGTCTGTTCAATACAGGTACGCAATTAATTATTGTATGGCATGAAATGATGGTAAAGAAAGACTATGGCAGAACACAAGTAAAATGAATTGATTTAAAGGAATTCCAAATACATCGACATTTAAAAATACTATTTGAAACATGGGTAAACATTTGAATATTTGAAGGTGAGGATCTTCTAATACCCATTTTTTCAATAATCCTTGAAGAACCCTTTCTTCAAAAAAGGTTTTTTCAAAAGCAAATGGTTCTGGGAAGAACCTCAGCCCTTCAAGAAGAGCCCTTACTTCTAAGAGTGTAGCATGAATCTTGCAACAGATGCCCCTCCCAGAGCCCTGATCTCAACATCATTGAGTCAGTCTGTGATTACATGAAGAGACAGAAGAAACTGAGACAAGTTGCTGGACAAGTTCTCCAAGATGCTTGAGACAACCCACCTGCCTGGTAGGCATTTTTTCACAAGTGCCTACAACTTTTACAAAGTACTGTATAGCAGATTGAGAGATTGTGTATGTCAGCCCTGAAAAGCTTGTGTCAGCCATAAGTGTAGGGTTCAGTCATTAGAACCACTAGAACATGTGTGCAATTGGAGCTGTAGGTTGCAATGTGTTTCTGTTAGAACATCACAGTGAATAATGAACATCAAAGGCTTGCTGACAAACAGAGCTCTGCTAGCTTACTATAAATGGACTTCACAAGTCTAGATTCCACATGCTTTATATTCCTATAATATGTGTGTGTGTGTGTGTGTGTGTGTGTGTGTATGTTGCCCCATTTGTGTTCCTGTGGGGAGACAGAGAGGGTGTGTCTGTATCTGTCAGTCCCACTGCGGTCACGTGTGTATCTGTCATTTGTGTCTATAACCAGCTTTGGGCTGCACGTGGTTGACTTTGTTAAACGGCCTTACAGTTGGGATCTGTCTTATTTCCAGGCAGGCTCATTTTTAAATCACATCTGAAACATCGATCACAAAGCAAGGTATGCAATGAAAAGAGGCAAAACTACAGTCCCGCAGTGCTTTATAGACCCACCTTGCCAACCTCACCTATACCGGAGTACCTGGCCATGTTTTATTGTACATGACTATATATAGTCATGCTATTAATTTTGCTAATTGGTTGTAGACTCAGTAGTCACACAGCTGATTGGTCTTTAGTACATGTTTCAGTCTGGTCTTGAATGCATTGATAGAACTACAGTTCTTCATATCCACTGAGTTGTGGCTTTCACTGAGAAAGCTGACTGCCCAAATGCAGTGCAACGAAATGGTATGGTACAATCTTTTATATATTCTGGAGGATTTAATAGAACTTACGGAGCGTGTGTACACAAAGTCACATAGTGGAGGGGGGGCCAAACCATTTAAAATTTTGTAAACTAGGCACAAATTAATCTAAAATTCACAAAGCTCAGTAAATTGTATTTCTCCAGTACCCTACATGGTGTGATGGAAATGCATTGGCTTATTGCCCAGAGTTTTTAAAGTTTGTTTGTATAAGGACTCAAGAGGTTTTATGGCTGTTTCTCCAGCCTGCCCCCAAAATGTGATGCAATAAGACAAATGGGAAAGAATGATAGCATGCATAAATATCCTGGCTGCGTCCAAAGAGACAGTTTCTAATATGTCTAAAAGTTGCTAAGTTGTACTTCATGGTTTTAATCGTTTTTTTTAACATGTTTCTTAAAGTTCAAATTTGGATCCAGCGTCACACCAAGATATTTTAAATCAGTAACTATGTCAATTTTCTCACCTTTTATGAAAATATCAGCATTAGGAGGTTGTACTATAGTTTCAGAGAAAAACATACCCTTTGTCTTGTTTATATCTAGACTCATACATGTATGTAGACACATACATGTGTAGTTCTGCATCATGACACTGTTGAGGGAGATCATTAATATATAGGCTAAATAATAGGGAACCTAACACTGACCCTTGTGGAACACCCATTGTGCACTTCATGTTACTGGATAGTATGTCACCAACTTTAACACATTGTCTCCTATTAGATAAATATGAAGACATCCATGCCATGCCATTGTTTTACGCAGATCTAAAAATACAGCACCAACTACTCCTCCTTTGTCAAGTCTCGATTTAATTTGCTCTGTTCAGTGCAAGGTAGCAGTTTCGGTGGAATGATTTGCTCTAAAGCCAAATTGCATACAATGTAGACCAAAATTGCTTGTATTAAGAAATGTCACTTGTTTAATGACAACTTTCTCAGCAACCTTTGAGAGTACTGGCAGTATACTTATTGATCTGTAGTTACTGGTTTCAAGGTGGTCTTCAGATTTAAAAAATAGGCATGACAATGGCACATTTCCATTCATCAGGAGAGGAGCTGTGTTAATTAAGAGCTGTGAAGTTAATTAAATGAGCAATAGGGGGAGTTAAAATATCTTTGTGTGATTTGACAAACATGGTGTCAAATTGGAAAGCATCTCGACTTTTGGAGCTTTTTAAGGAGCTGATGATTTTGTTTTCTTGTAAGTTTCTACCAGCTCGAAAACCTGGCCTGTAGCATCTATAGGAACAATATCCAGTTTCCTTTTTGTAAATTTTCTCATATACAATATAATAAACTCATATACAGACTCAAGAAAAAAATATTAAAGACAGAAGCAACAGTAAGATGATCTTCAATTAACTTTCCCTGTACCTTGAGTTTAAAATCTAAAAATTTTGGGTCCCTCCTTGTGAGATTATCAATGTTTTTTCAGATCAATTTACTGTTGCCTTTTGCCTCATTCAAAATATTGAGATAAAAATGAGATTTAGCTTCTTTTAGCTCTTAGATAACTTTGTTCCTTGAACCTTTATAAATCAGCATGTCATTGTCCCTTCTAGTTTTAATTGCCTTCCATAGTGCAGCATCTCTAGATTTCATTAGTTTCCACAAATTTTCATTAAACCACGGTAAATTGTTTTTATTTTTGGATTTTAGATTTATTTCCTCACATTAAATCTTTCCCTCACAGAGTTGATTCTGTGAGTAAAAGTATCACAGCCATAGTCCAGATCATCAGAGGACAGTACATCATCCCAGTTCAAGCTGTTAATTTCATTGATAAATTCTTCTTGCTTACCTCTGGGTATGGATTGAAGGATAATTCTCTTAGTTGCCGTGGTCTTAAATCTACTTTTAGGAAATGTTCTCGCACATAGGGTTAGGTTATGATCTGATAAGCCAGTGATTAAATTATAACTTTTAGTTATTCTTTCTGGTTTGTTAGAAAATATCAGATCAATTTGTGTACTGGAGCATTTTGCAATCCTAGCCTTTTACTAGTTGTTCTAGTTGGAATTTCTCTGTGATCATTTTTAGTTTTTTCCTCTTAGATTTATCCTCCCAGTTCACCTTAAAATCACCCATAAGTAATAATTCTTTGTTGAGATTGCACTCTTTCACGACTTTTGTGAGTTGATCATAGAAAGTGTCATCTGCAGATGCATATGAGGCCGGGTCTGCTGCTGAGTATCTGCTCTTTGCTTTGATAAGAACAGAATTCAAGGATGTTTTAAATACGCTAGATATGTGCAGATGATGGCTGGACCACTGAGCTGGCCATGGCATGAAGATACTCTAATACTGCCTATCAAGCCAGTGGGGCCATTCACAGCAGTTTACCCTAAGCATATGACACAGTCACACAGTGATACTGAACCCATGGTCAATGTTGTCTTTTGTGAAGCGGTTTATTCTTGTGATTTGGCCTGTCAACACTTCTGTTTGTTTGATTTTGCCACATAGTTTCACCATTTTAATAGGGGTAGTGCACATGTAGGAGTATTAATGCTTTATTAATGAATTACCTCATTATTTGGGGCACCACCTCCTTTTTGGTTAGGATTTGTTAGTGCCAGGAGGGAGCACTAACCCTTGTTCAACTTAATCAATGAATCAGTCTCACAATCGTAAGTTCTTGTCCCAAACAGTGACCTCTGTTTACTGCAGCTCAAAGAAGCAGCCAAACATTTTTAGGACGAATGACGGCATTTATTAATAGCTTAACATCTTGAGGATACATGATAAAGTATAAGATAATGTACAGAAAATAATAAATAAAAAGAAAGTAAAATAAATAAATAAATAAATAAATAAGATCTATGAATGATATAAAAATAATAAAAAAAATAATTCAGCAAGAATGGCTCGTGACTCAAGGCTTAACGTATTGCATTGGGAAATGTTAGGGGGAAAGCTAGTTCAACTTCTTTAAATAAATTCTTTTAATTTTAACATTATTTAACATCAACCCTTGATCACAAAGCCATGTCATGCCTTACTGTTGAGGTGTCTCGTCGTGGTAGAGGTGTCATATTGGCAGGTCCAGTGTTGTTTGACGCAGCATCACCAGTGATGTTGCAGTGAAAGAGCCCAGATCAGCCGTTTCAGGCCACTCTGAAAGAGTCTTTAGGCCGGCTTATCTTCTAGTTTGCAATATTTCTCTCAGGGAGCAGGTAGAGGTTCAGTTTCAAGTCTTCTTCTTCTTCTTCTTCTTCTTCTGCTTCTGCTTCTTCTGCTTCTTCTGCTTCTTCTTCTTCTTCTTCTGCTTCTTCTGCTTCTTCTTCTTCTTCTTCTTCTTCTTCTGCTTCTTCTGCTTCTGCTTCTTCTGCTTAGCTTGTAGAAAATGTGTCGAATAAAGTTTAGTCTGACTGCTCAAATCTTCAGTGGCGTCTACTTCAATAACTATTCTTGGAAATATGAGACTTAATGTTACTAATAAAGCAGAAACAAATTAACTTGTTGCAATAAAAGATTAAATACGGATATATTTGGTTGAAAAACAAATAAAAGAGATGTCTTTAGAGTTTTATTGAGTTCTTGGAGGCCAGGTCAAAGAGGAATCTCTTTGAGGCTGTTTTTATAAGTTAGAATAAAATGGGAGGGGTTTGGATGTGTTCTAAAGGGTTTCGCGCCAAATTATTGATGAATATTCAATTTCTTTGTTCTAGGGGGTTTAGAATTGGCTGGTGCTTTGCAGTCTGAGTTTTCACATGCAAAAACTCACACTTCAAGTCACTGTTGCTTATTATTTCACATTAAAGCTGTAAACACATTCTTTTCATAATGTCCGAGCATTCATGATATTTCTGATTAATAACGGTCCTGTCAGCTTGTATCATATTTGTAAAACCATTCAAGAAATAGTTAAGCACTTATGTGATTAGATTACTTTCAGAAACATATTTAAATATAAGTTCAACATAACCCTTACTTCATAATATAAAAACATTCAATGAAACATTCAAAAGAAAACTTTAAACTCAAATCCTTCAAACATTATATCTTTACATTCTATTATCTTAGAAACTTCATCAAACATTCATTAACTCTTCACATAAGGGAATTTAACTCTTGTCAATAGAGGGCAGTATTGTTACATATAGTATAAGAGGTTAATCGTCAAGTCCTGTATCTCTTTAGTAGATAGTCATACATATATGAAAGTTATACCATTCTTCTTGTATTTTCACGACAAATAACATGATATAAGTCGCATAATGATTAGACATTTAATTTACATGAATTTCAGGTTTGCCTCAGATTTACAGGGAGGCTTCCCATAGTCCGCAGGAATGTGGGTTAGTTTATGGCTTTGGTGATAAGAGTCTGTGCTCCATCTAAGGTGGGAGTTGTTTTCCTCCGGTCCAAGTGGCCTTTAGGGTCAGTTCATGCTTTTAGTTTGTGTCATAATTCAACTTATCGAAATGGTTTCTTAGGAGGTCTTTCAGAGTCTGTTGAGCATCACTGATCAAACTCCCACTTAGGGTCACAATGGTCAGTTCTGCAGACCAAGGGTCTGCTCTTACCAATTTAGGAATCCAGGGAGTCTGTCTCTTATTTTCCTTAAGAATCAAAGATTAGTTAACAGAATTAAAGAACAAGTGGTTGTCCTCCTACACACATGAATAAAAGTTGTTCCTGAATAGATATTACACAGGCTCCCTGAAAAGGAATATAAGATTTAAAATGACAAAGTTATTAAAACTATTATAAGCATTCAGAGTAATAATAAAGAGTAAAGAATATTAATGTTATTAAAAAAATATACAGGACACCATTATTCTACATTGTTAGGTAATATTTCAAACAGGCAACACAGAAACACATAATACCAGACATGCAAAGCAATGACATGTAGAATATTAATATTACTAGAAATGTGGACTGAATAAGATAAGATAAGCTAAGCTATTTAAAGTGACAGTTTTAGTGTGCGGTGCAAAAATCAGTTATAGGTCATTATGTAATCAGCAGTTGTGCCCCCTGAGTGCAATGAGCAATAAGATTTGAGTGCATTCCATGAAGTTTTCCAGGGAAATTGAGATGTGCCGGTTCTTTCTGGAGGTTCATTCATTTCTGTGAGTTTCATCAGTATCTCTTTACACCAGCCTAACTGCCCTCTCCCTCTTGGGAAAATAGTCTCTGTGGTTTCTGTTGGTATCTGTTTGCTTTGTACCACAAGTTACCCATTTAAATTTGAGTCCTGACAAGTTGATACAATCACTAAGAAGAACTACTTAAACGATAATCAGCTTCTTTAAAACTTGGGTCATATTTTCATAGCATTGTCCATCATCATCATCATCATCTTTTAGTTTGACATCCAAATAAAGTGCTTTATATAATCTGGATAATCTGGTTCCTTGTTTCCAACCTATCTGTCCATCTGACTGCTCATGTTCCTTGTCCTGTCTGACTTTGTTGAAGCTATGTTGCTGTGTTCTGAGATCTCAGCAATTAACTAATTATAACGTTATCATAGCTCATAGAAAGACTGGCCAGAAGTATAACTAGAGACAGCATTCCAACTACAAATATGTTTTAGTATGTTGTTTTATCAACATAATGAAAAAATGCTGTTAATTAACATATTTGCCAAGTTACAAAATATTAATGTAGTTTTCCTACAATTCGACGCAGACACAGACGAGAGGTTATCGTCATCATCCATTGGTGAAGCCGTTGAGATAGCCTCAGACGAGGCATCCAACGGCAGCTGTGGTGGCAGGGCACTGGACGAAGTGGGGGACTTGTCATTGATGCAGGGATCTATCTCAAGCTCAGCTGAAAATGGTCCCACTGTTGCTGGTGTTGAATTGGAGGAAGTCCTCGGCAGTGAAAGTGGGGTGATGGCTGCAACATGTCACTCTCTGCGTGGTCCCCTCTTTGGCACTTGAAACAGAAGAACTGCCTGTTAGCGGTGGCGATGAGGCTGGGGCACAAAGAGCAGAAATGAGCTTGCTGGAGTGGTGACTCCATCTGTGAAGAAGTAAGATCAGTGAGCAGATTCACCGTCGCTGAAGTGAGAAGGACGTGAGCAGCAGTGAGACAGTGCCTTATATACTGTGTGAGACATATGTAATCGGTAGGTGCATCCTGATTGGCCGGCTACATACATGCAAATTTCAGTGGGTGATTGCCTGCATGTGATTAGAGGAGAATGTTACCCATAGAGTCCAGTAGAGGGCAGAACCTGTGTGAGATAGAACACAATAGTTCCTCATCTTGCAAGGAACACACAGTCTCAGTCCGATCAGATCCATTTTGTTATCCAGTGAGAGAACATTGACCAGAAAGAGTGATGGAATGGCTGGCCCGGTCATGTTAGTGTTTAGCTTGCCTAACAGACCGGCCCACTTACCACTCTTCTGCACACTGCTTCCTCTTGCCTCTGAGCCGTTGTAGTCTGCTCTAACCCTAACCCTAACCCTAACCAGGGATCACTAAGGCCTAATCCTAACCTTATCATGGTGGCTGGCCCTAACCCTGACCAATTGGTAATAAGGCCTAACCCTAACCTATCGAGATTGATTGTCCCTAAACCTAACTTACTGGTGAAAGGGCTGTAACACAACCTGGCCAGGCCATTTAACCCTAAACCTAACCATATGGGAGTGGAGCCTAAACCTAACCTTCTCCTTTAGGCCTAAACTTATGGCTTGTATGGTTATCAGCGAAATTGGGACCTGAATTTAATTGTTACTCACTATTGGGGGTCAGTGGAGGGAGTGAGACATATTTTTCTTACTTTAGTTTGACTTTTTATTTCTTGGATTTCTATTTCCTTTAGAAAACTTATGACTTCAGGCACTTCTCTATCATTCCATGATGTTGGTTCAGTATATCCCAACTTCATGAAATATTGGACCTTGCCCCCCTAGAGTAATTCAATGGATTCAAATTAAGATAAAATAAGAAACACACATGTGTATATATGTTACATGAGTATATACAGATATACATGTATATATGGGCTTGAACATATATATATTTTTGATATATTAGGAAACCCCTTCAGCTGTGCCTGTTGACTAACTTTCTGTTCTTTCTAGCCATTTCCACACATCATCTGCAGCAATGACATTTGACTTGTGAGGTCCTTAAACATCCAAAAACATGTTTCATTTTTTATGACCATAACTAACACACTTTGTTGCTTACAAAGTTTACAAATAGGCCTGCCTTTGTCAAACCACATGGTTGAGGCCCAGCACCCTTGTTCCCTGCATTGTAAGGGGGAATAATATACTTGTATATAGACACTGTCATCTGAAGGGGATTAACATGGATTTTAGCTCAGAATCAATCTGACCAGCTCTGAAGTACAATTTGCATTTTGCGGGCTTGACAGACAATTTCTCTAATTTACCTCTAGACTGATTTATGATCAGGAAGACTAAATTGATCAAGGGCTTCTACATGTTTAGCTGCTTTTTCTTGGTGCTGATGGACTAGCTAGTATAAGAGCTAGTATAAGTAAAAGAGCAAACCTGTCCCATCTGGTGCTCAAAGTTCACCAAATGTTCTTGGATTCCAAAAAGTATTGGAACCAGATCTCTGTGGGTTAAAGAGCCCATCTAGCCTCTAAAATCCCAGCTCCAACATGCAGCAAAGTTGGAAATGAATTAGCAGTAAAATCCAACAAGACCTCAAGTCATGACCCAGTGTAATTCACTTTAACAAACACTATAAAAACAGTGAACTGATATTTCCAATGATTGTTATCAAACAGAGAGTCATCATTAAGCATGGCAGCTTTAAATCTCTGAAAAGCTGCGTTTGTTGTGTGTTGAACTGTATAGTCAGGCCAATAAGTCTTGAGTTGTCCACATGCTGAAACAGTTAGAGTGATGCTGCAACTCTTGACACTGACACAATCTTTTGCAAGAGCGCAAGAAAGGAAAAAAACATTTGGAGGAAAGTATAACAGCAGTGGGAAAGGGTCTCATTGTCCACAGGAATGGACAAGACAGACAGAGAGGTTGAGGGTGCAACAGAGAAAGAGTTGTAGAAGAAGAAAGAGATAAGGGGCAAGAAAGAGAAAGGACAGACCCAAACAGCAAATACCCAAGTCAGAGATCACTTGCTAATGAAAGTGCGTGGGTTTTGAAGCTTCCAGAGAATGTATTTTCAAAATAATGTTACTGCCAAATCTATGAATTATCTTATTACGTCACATGTAAAGACAATGACTGTTTTTACATGAGATTTTGATGAACTGGCTGTAGGCTGAATCATAGTTAGGTAGGGTGAAGTTTAAGCACAAACCTTTGATACTTTAATTTGAGAAATATAAGCATGTTTTACTACAAATCTATTTTGTATGATCAAAAAGAAGCCAAAGTGCCTCATTGTTAAAGTCAAACTGAACTTTGAATTCTCCTCACCTTTTGAAAATATAAACTATGATGTTATGTTAATATATTTGTGGAAATAGCATTGAAGCCTTTGAGTGGGCGTTTACCATGGCAGCATTTGACTGACACATTGGAGCAGGGTTTATTAGGAGACAACTGGACACATGTATGTTTTTCCCCCTTTTCCACACAGTGCTAGCTATCAACACTGATAGCTGACCAAATAAAAAAGTCAAAATTCATACTGGTATCTTCTCAAAAATCTATATTAATCCCAGTTCATCTTTAAATAAGCAGCAATATAAGCAGCTGTACAATAATCTGTGCTCCAGACATATTTCAGTCGGTACCAAAAATGTATTGAGATACAATACACAGCTCAGGTAAAACAGATACAAATTCACATGAACATGTGACAGAGTAGTGCTTTAAAA